>NC_081349.1:21240984-21340035 GCF_029784015.1 Lycium ferocissimum
TCTTGAAACTACATAGTTTAATTCTACTTGAAGAATGGACTGTCGCAGATGAAGCCTTTCCTAAACTTGAACACTTGGTTTTGTATGATTGCGAACTTCTGAATGAGATCCCATCTTGTTTTGAAGATATCTCTTCTCTAAAGTCCATTGAGATCTGGGGATGCAGCGAATCTGTTGCCATGTCAGCCAGGGATATCAGGGAAAAACAAGTTGAAGAGTATCAAAATTCTGGTTTCGAGGTCTTTATCCACGGGGGAGAGAACAACATTTCGGATTCAGGTAAACTAAGGAAAAAGTTTAACTACACTAAATCTTATTTTTTAACTTTGTTAGATGCATTTTCCAATTACTATGTCGCGCCTTCTATTATTTATTCTTTTCCTCTGAAACCTTGTTAATGTTTTGGCATCATTTATTTACTATTTTATTTGTTAACGGTAAAAGTTCCTGAAATAGATGTACTATCTGATAACAATATAAATGTGGAATTGAAAATAAAGTAAAAGATAGGATTTAGAGAAGACTCAATTAATACAACTGAAATGAACCTTTAAAAGAACAAAAAGATCCACTCTAATCAACCCTAATCTATAGGAAACAATTAATAGGAGAAAGATTTCCCTTAAAAGCCAACTTAACAAGTATATAATCAACCAAGAAAGTTATCCTTACACTCACAAAGGAGTTTCATTATCAGCATATTCAAAACAAGCTATTATCAAATGGGAAAAGAGGGATATTCATCCTCGGGTTAAGGTACCTAAAATATCCCTAATAAGACCTTCAAAATACTATTAGTCCAAAAGTAGAAAAAACACTACGGAGGACCACTCGTCTTCACGATAATTACTAGTTGAGTGACTTTTATATTGCAAAACAAAGAAAAGTGACTTTTTGTGATAATCATCGAGTGACCGTCTGAGAAATCACAACTTGGCATCCTCTAGCACACGCTAGTAGGCTGAATACCAACATACTAGTTGGACATAAACCCACACTACAATGATAATTGATCCTGAAATCTCTTGTCTCGGCACCTCCCTGCACCTAGACTTGGTGACCTTCAAGCCAAGGCTTCAATGCAGAAAATGTGTGCTCAAGCAAATTATTGTACACCAAACTGAGAAAGACCAAAACTTTTATCTACACATTTTCTTCATGTAGGTATTTTCCTTTTAGATTAAATATTTTGGAACATAATTAATTTTTGAGCTTTTAACTTTACAACTGATTTCCTTTTTTCTTCTATAGGTGCTAATGATGATGACGATGCAGAGGGTGAGATGGACTGTGAGTATTAACCAACACAAGTTGGAAGATATCATGAACTTCTTCTCAGTTAGTGTGTTTTTATTTTATTTTTAAGACAGCCCTTCAATTCCTGAGAGAAACAGTTGAATGTTTTTTTCTTTCTTTTGGTTATTAATGGTTGATATTTATGTTTAATGTTTACTACCTGCCTATTTGACTTAACGACTGTCCTCAAGAAGGTATCTGAAAATTGGTCAGAGTATTTTGCTTTTACAGCTTCCCCTTTGTGTATCAAGATAACATCCATAGTTAAGACGAAATTGTAGTTTACGGTTTCAATATTCCAAGTTCAGGTTCTTATAATGTAAGATTGTTCCATCAGATATTTCATTCACATATTATGAGTTTCACTATGAAATCAAAATAGTGATGCAACCAAAGAAATTTATCCGAGTTATAAGTCACTTGGTTCCAATGCTAGAGGACCTCGAGTTGAGGTGAATAATTTCACCATTTTCTTTTTCATTTGATACCCTTGTGCATTTTATGAATTCACCATAATGCTGTTATTTTACTATGCTAAGATCTTGCTCCTTCAGCATACATTAATCAATGCTTTCCTTGCCCTTCTGTATACCGATTTTTCTCTACCAAATGCCAGCTTATATTCTCAAATTGGGAATTCATCTTAACAATTACTTATCTCTTATAATTGTAAATTTCCCAAGAACATATAACGGTAAAGAAGCTAACATATACATTCTAGATAAGTTAATACCACCAGACTTCAATCTATAGCCAATAGAAAGCTGAACTCAGTTTTTCACCGCCAGGTATTTAATAGCTAAAGAGTTTATTTATAATGTCAATGTCAAAGCCAAGAAAGACTTTGTTACAAGTAATAATGAGTACCAGGTAGTGACTGAGTATTTCTTAGTATTCGAATTATATAGGATATTGTTTGTCAGACATAATGATGATAGGATATAGGTCGAATAGTGGGAGAATTTAGAAGATTTCATACATGAAATTTTGGCTAAGGGGGTGACGAAATTCTATCTGTTCATCCTCTCTGCATGCATACCACTTCATTGAAGGTGCATCCACCTCTGAGTTCATCCCGGTTGGAAAAGAAGAGTTAATCTTTGAGGAAGAAGTGTAAAAACTAAGCAAAAGAAATTTCAACTGATGAGAAGGTTAAATGTTTGGAGGAAAAAGAATGTTAAATACAAAGGGGTTATTTTCTCTGGATTTAAGAGACATCAGTGATCAGTTGTGCACTTGTGCTTCCCCTATTTTCATATTAGTACGCCAGTTTCTGTGCCTACGCTTGAGTGATACTTTGCTTGCTTGAGTGATTTGGGTCAAAAATTTGCTTACTGGAGCTGATTTGATGAATTAACACTACGCTGGTTCTTTGGTTCAGCTCATGTTGTTCGGTGCTTCATCTCAAAGCAAAGTGTGAACTTGTAAGTGACGAAGCTTTCTCGGGAAGAACTGTTAACCCCCTGTTTGGATGGTTGTTTCATCGGGTTCATTAATGTATGTATCCATTGTTTTTAAAATTATATTATACGATATTGTAAATCCGTTATTATATAACCATGAAAAAGTTTAATTTTTATAACCACAGATTTAATGATTTTTGTATGGTTACATATCTCATTTCTCCATTATATCCCCACCCACCCACCTCCATCACACCCAATCCCGCCCCACCCCCGCCCTACCATTCACTGCCCCTCACTACAACCACTCACCTCCACCCTACCACCCACTACCCCACGTCATACCACAACCACCCACCCCTACCACTCCACCATTGACTACCTCCACCCACCACTTACTTATTTTTTAAAGTTCCTATTTTATTCCTTTAACTGGGTTTTATTAATATATACTGCATAACATATGATACAGTCTATCCAAACATTGTATTCATTAATACAGTATAAAACCAGACTATACCATACCATATTGTTCATTAATGAACCACGGAAACAACCATCCAAACAAAGTGTAAGAGCCCTAGATGAGAATCGCAAATGACTTATTACTGATGAAAATCATGGTTCTTCTTCTCAGCTGCTTTTAGGAAAGTAAGACATAGGGAGTCCTGTTTCTGTGAGGATTTAGATTTACCCCAATTATAAAAGCTACATTACGATTCAAAGACATTAAAATAATGGATGTGCAAAGGCGTATGACTATGAACACAAATTTGCTAAAACCCAACAAGAAAATGGGGATTTAGTTAATAGAGGAAAATCATTTTTTTACACGGATTGTCCTTCAAAGGCATTGGTCTTTAACTTTTTGGCCCTTAAATTGCTGGTCTTTAATTTTGGTCATTCACTTGAAAAAGTGGCCGTAAATACCCTAAGTTTCTAGGTTCGAATCTTTGTTCAATTAAAAAAAAAATCGCAAGGCAAGGCTTCGCGAAAAGTGTGCTGTAGAAGTTACCTTAAAATTCTGTGTTAAGACAGAATTTGCGTTAAGGAAAAAGTTTGCCTTAAGGCAAGGTTTTACTCTGCCTTAAAGCAAACCTCTACCTTAAGACAATTTTTTTTTTAGACCTTACTTTTGTCTTAATATGTCTAATTTTGTAACGAAACTCTGGCTTGCAATTTTTTTTACTGAGGTGGTTCGAACCCAGAACCTTGGAGTATTTTAGGCGAAGGACAAAAATTAAAAACCTGCAATTTGAGGGGCAAAAAATAAAGACCACCTCCAAATAAGGGCAATCGTGCAAATTGTCCAAATCGATGAAAATAGCAATTGAAAGAAAGTAGAGAAAAATTAACTTACAGCTCCAAAGTATTAACTGAAAATCGAAAAAAGTGTGCAAGTGAATGGTCAAATGAGTTGGTTTTATTTAATTATCTCTTTAATTTTCTTACTTAATGACTTTACGAATCAATTAGTCTGACTTGAGTGACCTTATTGATATAAAACAAATATAAGTAATTTTATAGTGAGGAATTTGCTATAATTAAATGACCTTTTAAGTTATTCACTCTAGTTTCTTCCTCAAATGTTTAGCCTTTTGAATGAACTAGGGGATTATCTCGTTTTCCTCCAGCTCTCCTGGATCATCTTGGACATGCCTCAGAGATTAGAGAATAATACAATGAAAAAATAAATAAACAAGTAAATTAAACAAAGTAAATAGGTGATATATTATATAATGACCTAACCAATCAACCGCTCAATATTATTTTAACCAATGGGTGTTAAATCAACCCGAGCAACTACTATTGATCGTAAACCGAGGAAACGACAGGACGTAAACCGAGGAAATGAGGATCGAGGCAAGGCGGATTGGAACGTGCCTGGTGACACCCGAGCCAATCCGGAAGAGCGCTTGGACCGGAGCTGAGTAAGGACACCATTGGGTCCGTATGGCCGTTGGTCCGTTTGGCCGTTGGTCCGTTTGGGTACAAGCATGCCCCGCACGTGAGCCACGCGTCGCAGCCCCCCGACATGGTCAGCCACCAACCGTGCGTGTGTCAGACGGCGCCGCTCGTCTAATCCCACCAAATCCGCTCAGAGCTGTCCTTGTTATTATTATTTTATTTTGTTTTAGTTCACATTGTACGAAGCCCATGGAGGCAGCACTATAAATATGGGACACCCCCCTCCTTTGTGGGGGTTGGCTCCCTTTATCTTTCAAGAACATTTGCAATTGAAGAATCTCATACTTTCATTCCCCTCTCATGCATTCGGCCTAGGCCATTTCTTTGTAGAATTATTGCTAATCGTATAATACATTGTTCACAAACGTTTTCATCTTCGGCGGCTTCATTAGTGAGCCTTCCAATTTCTATTTCCTTTATCTAACATACATCAAGAACAAAGCACATATCCTATACCCACTTACAAATTCAATTGATTATCCGATTTCGGGTAAATGTTGGCGCCCACCGCGGGGCTAGGATAATAGTTCTTAGTCTTCGATTCTTATCAAACTCATTTAAACCGTAACCCCTCGTTCGTCTCGTCAAAAACAAATCTATGGTCGACGTCGGCAATCCGGCCACGTTAACAACACCGAAATTGTGGCAGTAAAAACGAGGGCCGAACGACGGGGGCTACCGAATCCTGCCGACCCGAACCCCGTCGACTCGAGGGAGGGGCTCAATCGGCAAAACACCGTGGATCAAGAGAATGCTGCCCTACCGGCCACTGATCCTCTAAGAACTCATAACTCCGTTACATTGTCTCGGACCCAAAGCCGGAAGAACCGAGGCACCGAACGACTCGCATTAATTTGCGATCGATTTTCGAGATGTTGCAGAACAAAGGCAGCGATCGCCGAGCAAGGAATGGCGATTGCCCGTTGCAAGGCGGACAAGGGGAAGTGGGCGGAAAAAAGCCAAGGGTACGTTGGAGAGCGGAAAGAATGAGCCGCGCGTGGTCGAGAGCAATGATTCTGGGGCCGGCTCCTCCACCGAGGTCCTAAAGATGCTTGAGACTTTGGCAAAACGAGTGGATTCGACCGAAAAGAAGGTTGAGACATATAACTCTCGGGTGGACCAGATACCGGGGGCCCCGCCTTTGCTGAAGGGGCCGAATTCGAAAAGGTACATTCAAAGGCCTTTCCCACCAAGTGCGGCCCCAAAACTGATCCCAAAGAGGTTCAAAATGCCTGACATACAGAAATACGACGGCACCACGGACCCGCACGAGCACGTGACCTCATATACCTGCGCCATAAAGGGCAATGATATGGAAGAAGACGAAATTGAGTCGGTACTACTGAAAAAGTTTGGAGAGACTCTGTCGAAGGGAGCGCTGACGTGGTATGACCATCTACCCGAGCACTCGATCACTTCGTTCGAAACGCCGGGCCGACGCCTTCGTAAAGGCGCACGTCGGGGCCATCAAGGTGCGTGCCCGTAAGGCCGACATCTTCCGGATTACACAAAGGGACGATGAGTTACCGAGAGAGTTCGTCACCCGGTTGCCCGCAGGAACGGATGGAATTACCCCTGGCAAGGTCGAAGAACGGGCCGCACAAGCTTTCACAAAGGGGCTCAATATGCCTAAGCTCGGTTGCTTCGGCCAAGTCAAGGAAAACTTGTCGGAATACGAGGCCGTAACACGGGCCGATGTCCACAATCGGTATGAGTCGAAGATTCGGGTGGAGGATGACCCGCCGAGCTCTCTCCGGTAAGGTCAAAGATGAACGTGCTTCGAGAAACCGAGGAAGGGTTACGAAGCGAAGTCCGAATCAACTAAAGAAAGGTTTCGGCCATACTCGCACCGAGCGATCAAATTTTAAGACGGAAAAATCAAGGGAAGGCCCGAGCCACCCTCCGGCCGAGGTAGCGAACGGACACGCGCCCGCCAAACGCTTCTGGGGCCCTCGTTCGTAAGCGACACCGGAGTTCCCCAAGAATAAAGGTCCTCCAAGGATTTCGGAATACAACTTCAACGTCGCATTCCTCGGATCTTGTCTCGCCATCGGTCGTGTTTCGGACGTTCGGTGGCCGAAGCCACTAAGGACAGATCCCGGGACACGGGATCCGAGCATGGTTTGTGAATACCACGGAACTCACGGTCACAAACCGAGGATTGCCGCGCTTGAGAGAAGAGGTAGCCCGGTTGTTGAAAAAACGGCCACCTACGAGAACTATTGAGCGAACGAGCCAAAAGCCATTATAAGGAGAGAGAAGTTCATCGAAGGATCGAACCGCCGAACACCAAAGATGTGATCAATATGATAGTCGGGGGATTGACGTCCCTAGGTGTCCGGAATGAAGCGGACAAAGATCTCCATTGTTCGGGAAAACGTACCCGAGATCATTTATCCGAGCTTCCATCTCCTTCGACGACGCGGACGCAGGCGTCATTCAACCGCACAATGACGCGTTGGTAATTTCTGTACTTATCTTTAAAACTATGGTTAAACGTATCTTGATTGATCCAGGTAGCTCAGCCAACATAATTCGATGGAGAGTGGTCGAAAAGTTAGGACTGCTCGACCGAATCGTACCGGCAGCCCGGGTACTCAGCGGGTTCAACATGGCGAGCGAAACCACAAAAGGGGAGATCTCACTGCCCATAAACATTGAGGCCACCATTCACGTACCTGTTCTACGTAATCGAAGGGGACATGAAGTACAATGCGTTGTTGGGAAGACCTTGGATACATAGCACGAGGGCGTGCCTTCAACATCGCATCAAATGCCGAAGTTCCCCACCTTGAGGGAGTGAAAACCATCCGCGGTGAGCAACCCGCAAAGAAAGGAGATGTTCGCCGTAGAAGAACCGCCGCCCGCCCGAGGAACCGGCTCAAGAAAAAAGGGTGTAACCGGGGAGGAGCCCCCCAATAGCAATCAAAGAATATCGGAGCGGATCCGAGTACGGAGAGGATGACTTCGGATGCCCCGATCTTTTGTCACGCCGACGACTCGGACGCAACCAAGTCGACCATAGAGGAGCCGGGAGCGCATCATTCTCGTTCGAGTTCCTACCGATGTAAAGGTATACCCGGGCACGGGCTTACCCCGAGCTCGTGCACAAATTAATTGAGTTTCTTCGAGCTAACGCCGATTGTTTTGTACGGTCGCATATAGATATGACGGGTATATCACCGAAGTAGCTTCACACAAACTAAGCTTGGACGGTAAGTTCTCCCCGTGAAGCAAAAAAAGGAGGCCCATGTCGGAGTCAAAGCATGCCTTCATCAAAGACGAGGTAACAAAGCTTTTAAATACGGGTTCCATCCGGAGGTGAAATATCCGGATTGGCTCGCTAATGTGGTGGTGGTGCCCAAGAAAGGTAATAAATTTCGATGTGTGTCGATTATAAAGATTTAAACAAGGCATGCCCGAAGGATTCATTCCGTTGCCGCACATCGATAGAATGATCGATGCTACTACGGACATGAAATGTTAAGTTTTCTCGACGCTTACTCCGGTATAACCAAATCCGGACGCACCCGAGGATCAAGAGAAAACATCCTTCATAACCCGATATGGGACTTCATCGTTATAACGTCATGCCTTTCGGATTAAAAAATGCCGGTGCAACTTACCAACGCCTAGTTAACGAAATGTTCGAAAAACATATAGGGAAAACGATGGAAGTTTATATTGATGATATGGTTGTTAAGTCCCTGGAAACAGAGGACCATCTAAAGCATTTGCAGAAACCTTCGATGTGCTCCGTATACAACATGAAGCTTAACCCGAGAAGTGCGCCTTTCGGGGCGAGGTCCGGCAAATTTTTGGGCTTCATGGTATCGAACCGGGGGATCGAAATCAACCCGGACAAAATCAAAGCCATCGAGGATATCGAGGTCGTGAACAACATAAAAGGGGTACAAAGGCTCACCGGGAGAATAGCGGCACTGAGTCGCTTCATATCGAGGTCCTCCGACAAATGCCACCGTTTCTTCTCTTTGCTCAGAAAGAAGAACGACTTCGTTTGGACACCGGAGTGTCAAGAGGCTCTACGAGAGCTGAAAAGGTATTTGACCAGCCCCCCGTTGTCGCACACACCGAAGGCCGACGAGCCGCTTTTCCTCTACCTAGCTGTCTCCGTGAGTAGCGGAGTGGCGTTTTGGTCCGAGAGGAATCGTGTACGCAATTCCCCGTCTATTATGTGAGTAGAACTTTGGGGGATGCGTAAACCCGTATCCTCATTTGGAAAAATTGGCGTTAGCATTGGTAAGCGCCTCCAAAAAACTCAAACCTTATTTTCAATGCCACCCTATACGTGTTGTGACCACTTACCCTTTGAAAAATATCATGCATAAACCGGAGCTGTCCGGTAGGTTAACGAAATGGGCTGTAGAAATTAGCGGGTACGACATCGAATATAAACCCCGAACGGCCATCAAATCCCAAGTCTTGGCCGACTTCGTAGCCGACTTTGCCCCCGCTATGGTCCCCGAGGTCGAGAAGGAACTCCTGCTGACCTCGGGAGAAACCACGGGCATTTGGACTCTACATACGGACGGGGCCTCGAACCTTAAAGGTTCCGGGCTGGGAATCGTCCTCAAAAGTCCGGCCGGGGATATCATTCGACAGTCGATTAGAACTGCTAAATTGACTAACAACGAAGCCGAGTATGAGGCTGTGATTGCAGGTTTGGAGCTGGCTCGGAGCATGGGAGCCGAACGCATCGAGGCTCGACGCGACTCGCTCTTGGTCGCAAACCAGTGAACGGTGTTTTCGAGGTCAAGGATGAACGGATGCAGAGGTACCTCGAGAAAGTCCAAGTGATACTTCACCGATTTAGAGAGTGGACCGTGCAAAGACATACCGAGGGAGGAACACCGAGGCCGACGCCCGGCAAACTTAGGGTCCTCGGTCGACGGGGAGAGATCAACTCCGCACCACAAAGGCACCCGACAAACACGGCCATAGAAAACGGACATGCCGAGATAAACACAATGGGACTTAACGCGGGATTGGCGCAACAGTACATCGACTACTTGCGCGACGGCAAGCTCCCGAACGACCCAAAGGAATCGCGGTCGTTAAGAACCAAGGTCGCACGATTTTGCTTGGCGGATGGTCCGTTGTATCGACGATCCTTTCTCGGCCCACCGGCCAAATGTTTGGGGCCCCGGCGAAACGGAGTACGTGAGAGAGGTCCACGAAGGAACCCGTGGCAACCACTCCGTGCCGAAGCTCGGTCCGCAAAATCATCGGGCCGGTTATTACACGGAATAGGATGGACGAAGACTCTAAGAATTTTGTCCGAAAGTGCGACGGTGCCGAAACATGCCCCGATGATCCATCGGCCCGGGAGTTACCGCACTCGGTCATCTCACCCCGGCCTTTCATGAAGTGGGGGAATGGACATCGCGGGCCCGCTACCCCAAGCGCCGTGTAAGGCCCGTTTCATTCTTTTATGACCGACTATTTTTCTAAACGGGTTGAAGCACTGTGCCTTCGAAAAGATAAGAGAGAAGGAAGTGATCGACTTCATACGGGATCACATCATCCGCCGTTTCGCATCCCCGCCGAGATAACTTGTGATAACGCCCCCGCCCGTGGGCAGCAAGGTCAACGGTTTCCTCGAAGGGTTGAAGATCAAGAAAATCGTATCAACCCCGTATCACCCATGCGCGAACGGACAGGCAGAATCCACGAACAAAACAATAATCCAAAGTCTAAGGAAGAGGCTTGAAGCGTCGAAGCACCGTTGGAAAGACGTATTACCGGAGGTGCCGCGGGCCACGGACCACATCCAAGTCGAGCACCGGAGAAACTCCATTCTCGTTGGTTTACGGGGCCGAAGCTCTTATCCCCGTAGAAGTCGGTGAACCGACTCTCCGTTTCAGGTACTCCACCGGGGAGTCAAACGAGGAAGCCATGGCTGTGAAACTTGACCTCGCGGAACGAACTACGCGAACGCGCATCTATTCGCATACGCCCAAAAGCAAAGAACGGAAAGATACTACAACCGGAGATCCATTTTTCCGCATTTCCAAGTGGGGGACTTAGTGCTTCGAAAGGTCACCTTGCACACCAAAAACCCCAACGAGGGGAAGCCGGGTCCGAATCGGGGAAGGCCCGTACAAGGTGACCGTATAACGGCAAAGGATCGTACCGCTAGAATCAACGGACGGGCAACGACTACGCAACAACCGGAACGTGGCTCATCTAAAGAGATACTACCGTTTAAGGTATGGGCCATATTCTCTCATTAACCTTTCTCATTTTTGGCAGAAGTCGAGAACGGATGGAAAATAGAATCTAGACCTGAAAACACGTGTTGCACTCTTTTCCTTAGTACGGTTTTGTCCCAAAGAGGGTTTTCCGACGAGGTTTTTAACGAGGCAACAAGTACAACGTGTTACTGAACAAGTATGAAGGGCAAAACGAACATTCACCCGGAGGAAAAAACAACAGCACCTTAAAGCTCGGACAGTGCTGGGGGAGTACCGTGCCCACACCGACGACGACACCGATTAAAGTGGACAGGAAGATTCAACATTTGCTACGGCAAAACAAAGGCCCGGCCACCGGCCACAGCCTCCAATGTAAGGACCAAACGATCATAATGAATCGTGTCCCATCCAAAATTTGCTACGGCAAAATAAGGCCCGGCCACCGGCCACAGCCTCCAATGTAAGGACCAAACGATCATAATGAATCGTGTCCCATCTTTACACTTGCTACGGCAAAGGAAGAAAGAGTCAAAACTCTCATATGTACAAACGTTTTACAAAAGCAAAGTTGTCAAAAGCTGTCAAAGTTAGCAACTTCCTGTTAAATTGTACTCTACAAAATAGCAAAGGCAACCGACCAAAAACTCGATAAGACCCCCAAACGGGGGCTGCCACTTTATTAGCCAAGGCTGAAAAGACACCGGCCCTAAAACAAAGCCGAAGTAAAATGTCGACTCTAGTAAAACGGCCCTCGAAATTCGGAGACGACCGAACTCTCGAAGAGTCGGGTAAAAAACCGAACAAGCATGATGAATCGGTGACCACGAGTCACCTTACCGTGAAAACGGACCAACAATCGCAGTAAAGATAATGACGAACATTCAAACAAAGAAGCTGGAAAGATACACTTTTCATTTATATACAACTGATGTTCTTTACATTGAGAAAAAGAAAAATGAAAGTTCTATGAAAATGAAAAATAAAAAGATAGATGCCAAAGTAATGGCTCTACACTATCCGCATGGCTGTGCAGTGAGGATGAATGTTCGGACTCGGTCCGCCGAGTCATCCGACTCGGACCCGAGAGCGCGGTTGGCCTTCTCCTCCATCCCTTTGGCTTCTAGTATCGTGGCCGGGGAAGGTTCTCGAGGCCGTGCTCAACTTGCTCGGGGCGAGGCGCCGAGATTTCCACTTCTCATACTCGGCGACAATAGCGGTACGAGCCCCCGCCGCCTCCACACTTCTCCATGCTTCCTCCAAATCGCTTCGCCCTTGGCCGCTTTGGCTTCTAAATGAGCCCGGTTTCTTTCGAGGTCATCTTTCACATGGTTGGCCGCATCCAACTTGGCTTAAGGTCGTCATCGGCTTTATTCGCCCTCGAGTTCTGCTCTAATACCCTCACATATCCGGCCCGCTCCTCGGCTCTTTCCTCCAAAATTCCCCGCCGCGCTCGTTGAACAAGGCAGCCTCGTACTCGAGTCGCCGGTTCCTCTCGGGACAAGCCCGTAGCATCGAACACCCTTCACCGAGTCCGGGCCCTCTCCCCGAAGTCGGGAAACCGTGGCCTCGAGTTCGTCCAACCGCGCAGAGAATCGGGTTTTATCCCGCCAAGGGCGATCTTGTCGCCTCGAGACCCGTGCTATAATCGGTCATGGCGGCCGTGTCGCTCGCCAAACGACGGTTCTCCTCCTTAACCGCATCGAGCTCGGGGGCGAAGATTGGCCAGCACGGCCACCCGGCCAACTCTCCCTCCTTTCGCCGTTGTGTGTTGATATTTCTCCGTCTCCCGCCCCGGGCATCGAGTTGGCCCCGAGGTCGTCTATCTCGTGTTGGGCACGGATGAAGGCCTCGTTGACCAGCACCACACTCGCAAGATAAGACAAACCAAAGGACTTAGGCGAAGAAGGGATGGCATTCTGAGAATAGAATGTACAAGGGTGGTTAAGAATCTTACCCGGTTGCCCGCGTGCATACCCTCGTTCATAAGGCACTGCCAAGTGACCCCGGTCATTTTGCGTTTGTCCGAATCCGAGACAAGGGGACGCAAATAGCTCGCAACGCCCACTGGGCGTGATAAGAAGCTAAAGTCTTCGGGGACAGGTTGACCACTGCTGATCGGGTCCTCCGAGGTTCCACGCCGGGCCGGGAAAACGTTCACCAAACTGTCCCTAGCGCCAGATTCGGATGCTCGGCTGGCCGGCCTAGTGACCCGAGGTATAGGGAGGTGACCGAAGCCCGCTGTTTCGCAAGAAGCGGGGGGAGTCCCCGAGAACATGTCATCGAAATCATCCACACGACGAGCCGGAGCCGGAGGAACTCGGGAGCGGCCTCAATGTTTTCGGCAAAGGCCGTGGCTCCGCAACACGGCTGTGCTCGTACCCGGAAGGTGGACGGACACCTGTGGGGGCCTCGATCTCCGGTTCTCCCGCTGCCCTTTCACCGGCCTCGGCAGCTACCGCTTCCCCGGGTCTTTTCCTTTGCAGGGGAGTATCCTCCGAAGAAGTTTCACCTGAAATGTCGACAAAGTCAATCGACCGGCGGGGACCGGTGAAAGTATTTCTTCCGCACCCGAGCGGGAGGCAGAACCAACGGCCTTTCGCCGATAGAAGGAAGGGGGAACGGAGGCCGCCTCCTCCGAGATTGGGGCCACGGAGGGACCGAGCCGACCCTCCGAACACGACGACGTGTCGGGCTCGGCCTCCTCCCTCGACGACCGGGCGACACTCCGTGCCTTCTTCCTTTTGGTGTCCGCGCCTTCTCGAGGTCCTCTTTCTTTGGCGGCATCGTCAAGGACACGGGAAGAACCCGCCGTGTCGAACCCGATGACGGCAGCAGACGAGCGGTTCCCGATTCGGCCTCGAGGCCACCGAGCCCTTGGGCAAACCCGAAAGGCAAAGGCAAGAGCGAGGGTCAAGATTCAAAAGGCCACGAGCAGTGGAAAACACAACAAAACATGAAAGAAAATATTACCATGATTTTGCGCCACCCACCGGCCACGAGACAGGTGAGCCCATGTTCGATTCTCATAGGGTACCGCGCAGGAGCGCACGACCCATTCGCTCGCATCGCGAATAACGGGAGGAACGTATCCGTTGGCTGAACAAAAGCAAAGAGGAAGCAGTGAGGCAACGAAATCGAAGAAGAACAAAAGAATGGCTAAATGCATAAAAACGATTGCCCAAAGACTCGAACTTACGCTTATCGTTCCATTTCTCCGGAAAGGGCGTGTAGCCGGCGGGGATGATGTCCTCGGTTTTCACTCGGACATATCGCTCTAACCAGCCCCTGTCCCGGTCTTCGTCCATCTTCGAGAAGAACGGGTTCCGGCTGCGCTTGACAAGTTTTATTACGCCGCCCCGGAAGACCCTCCTGTGGAATACAAAGCGTATCAAATGGCCCAGCCGTAAATTCCTTCTCGCGTTGTTGGCTAAAAACCGGAGACACGCAACGACCCTCCAAACGATCGGACCGATCCGCGCTAAAGTCACACCGTAGGTCCCGCACATATCAAGGATGACCGGATCAATCGGAGGATCGATTTCGAGGGTAAAAGGGTAAGTATATACGAACAAGAACCCTTCTCGTGATCGGTGACGTATTCATCCGGCCCGGGAGCAAAAACCCCACGGCGGGTATCCCATCCGCAATTAGCCGCCCGGACTACGTCGAGTTTTTCCTCGGTAATCGATGAAGGGTATCGCCTCACATCATATCCCCTGTCCGAGACGGAGGACGGCTTGTCGACCTCGAGGTCTTTGTTAAAATTGAATTTGGCCGGAATAATATCTGAAACTGCGAGCTCGATTTTAGCCGGGATGCAGGACCGGATCCCGGGTGACATCGGTGGAACTTCGTGGGAAGTGGATTCAGACATCTCGAAAGTACGAAAGGAGAAGGGTTCGAAAGTGAAAAGGGAAGTGAAGGAACTGGTAATTGTGGATGACGAAACAGCAGCACCCGAACCAAAGCGATTGGCGAAGTCAACTCTTTTGCACTAATTTCGAGTTAGTGAGTTAAACAGCAAGTCGAATGCAGCAGATAACAATTTATGGGAACGTGAAGGAATGTAGAGAAGAGAGGAGGCTGAAGAGAAACAGGATGTGAAAATGGTAAATGAATAGGTAATGGGCCTTAAATAGGCGAGGAAGGGGAACGGTTACCGAGGGAGCCCAATCGAATAGCGCCGCGTGTCCCCATCATTAATGAGAGGCGACTTGACACGACGTGCGAAAGGCGGTTGGCAGAGCCGTTACGTAGTCATTCCCGCCAAAATGTGAAGATAAGAACGAGCTGGCCGAGTCACCGGTTTCTAAGGTTATTCACTCCCCGTTATCCCGATGGATCGGCACAACGAGGAGTGAGGGGCTATCTGTATACGGTGAAAACCGGACATAACGTAAACCGAGGAAATGAGGACCGAGGCAAGGAAGATTGGAACGTGCCTGATGACATCCGAGCTAAACCGGAGGAGCGCTTGGACCGGAGCTGAGTAAGGACACCATTTGGTCCGTACAGCCGTTGGTCCGTTTGGCCGTTGGTCCGTTTGGCCGTTTGGCCGTTGGTCCGTGTGGTCGTTCGGTCCGGCACGCCGTTGAACGTGAGCCACGCGTCGCAGCGCCCGACATGGTCAACCACCAACCGTGCGTGTGTCGACGGCGCCGCGCCCAATCCCACCAAATCCGCTCAGAGCTGTCCTTGTTATTATTATTTTATTTTATTTTTAGTTCACATTGTATGAAGCCCATGGGGGGGCAGCACTATAAATATGGGACACCCTCCTCCTTTCGAGAGGTTGGCTCCCTTTATCTTTCAAGAACATTTGCAATAGAAGAATCTCATATATTTACTCCTCTCTCATGCATTCGGCCTAGGCCATTTCTTTGTAGAATTATTGCTAATCGTATAATACATTGTTCACAAACGTTTACATCTTTGGCTGCTTCATTAGTGAGCCTTCCAATCTCTATTTCCTTTATCTAACATACATCAAGAACAAAGCACATATCCTATACCCACTTACAAATTCAATTGATTAAACTTAAGTAATTAAGTTGAAAAAGCTAAAAGAATCAAGACGCACATGATTCTGGTTGCCAACATCTCTAGGATCTACTTGTCCGATGAATTCTTCACAAAGAAACAAGTAAAAATCATCATCACTACAATGATCGAGAAAGAATACCCAACCAAACAAAAGATATTTAATTGTAACTCTATATCATTACTATCACAACAACCATTTTTTTTTTTTTTTTTTTAATAAAAGAGATTGGTGTTAGAGCTAAAATAGAAAATTTACTAGTATTTAGAAAGAGAGAAGAATATCCAGGAATAAAATACTGAGTTCAAAAGAAGAAAAAAATTAGTTATTGGCAGGAAAGAAAAGAGAGCAACAATTTCTTCTGTTAAAAAGGGTCCAAAAAAGAACGAAGGAAGACACTAATGAATGATTTACTTTTTTTAAGAAAATATTTATTTTATTTGTAAATAGCCCTTCTAGTTAAAAAATAGACAAAATAAAACAAAATAGCCCTTCTAGTTTTTAATATGTTAATTACAACTGAATCTTTTATTTAAGTGTTTTTCTTATTTATTTTGAAACATTTTAAATCAAAGAAGGCCAATTTGTGAAGGGAACATAACATTTTTGATCTGTGAAATGTTGCTTTATTCTACTTTCAGTCCTTATATTATTTGATAAAGTATATTTAACTTTCAATTAAATTAATCATGTGATTTTGGTCCCTAAGCTAACAGAAAGAAAGAAACAAAGTTTGTTGGCTTAAGGACCAAAAATGCACAATTTATTTAAATGAAAGTTTGATGTGCTAAGATGAATAACCCAAGGACCAAAAAGAGAATTAATCAGTAATACAAGGACCAAAAATCACTATTTTCCCTTTTTTATGAATTGCTAAAATGGGCCTCTCTTATATCCCTTGTAGTCTAGTTTAGTACCCAAAGTTCAAACCTTTTTTTGAGTACTCTCTAATAAAGCTCTGTTCCAAGTTTATCAAAGAGCAGTTTAATCCTTTGAAAAGTGAAATGGTGTTTACTATTAAATGAATGAAGCACAATCCAATTTTTCCCGGAATCAGCATGCTCTTAGTATATAACTGAAATTATAATGATAAAGCTCTGAGTAGTTACCCCAATAAAACTGTGGCTAGAGGAGGTTGGGGGGGGGGGGGATGGAGGAATTTAGAGCCCGTTTGGATTGACTTATAAGTTGCCCCCATGGTTCGCTTTTTTTTTTTTTTTGGTGGCCAAATTAAAGTCGTTGTCTTAAAATAAGCCAAAAATTAAGTTTATTGCAACATAAAAAGCGACATAGTACAATTTCTTTCTCATTTACTTTTTTATAAATCCCATCCAAAATTACTAATGGTATGAATGCGTCTAGTCTTAAAACTTGGAAAGCAATCAAGAGAATACATTTTCTGAAAAGCAAATCACATGGCCCTTTAAAGAAAAAAATGGTGAACCTTAACTATTAAGAGAAATACATATAAATCAAGTAAAGAAAAGCTTCTAAAAAATAACATGCAGCTGATGCCATATCCATGTTCCTTCTCATATCCAATTTAAATGACGGAGCGGGTTAAGACAGGGGTATAATTAAAATTTTAATGATGGGAGGGATATTTTTTACACAAATTCGTAACAAAAGATATTTTTAGCCTTTTTCTCAAAGTAGAGGGATATTTTTGACCCTTGTCCCTTTTTTCTTATTAATTTTGAAATATTTTAAATTGGAAAATGAAAGAATTTTATTTTTGTGAATTGGAAAATCAGTCTCTCACCCAAACTTTTCTCTCATATCCCTAGTAGTCTTAGTCTAGTCTAGTAGTAGTACCCCAAAGTTGAAAGCTTCTTTCTTTCAGTACTCTCTAAGCTTTGAACAGTGAAATGGGTTCAAACCCATGAAAGGGAAACTAAAGATTACACCATTTTGAAGAGCAATTTTACACTTTTAATTTTGATGTCTATACTATTCATAATTCTTCATCCATTTTGGAAAGCTGGTAACACATGGCAATTTCACGTACTACTATGGTACACCCTTTTCTTGAATTTCACCTTTTCCTGTCATTATTAGCCACTATGCTTTTGTTAATTGTTGCATTTAAATTATAACCCATTTGCTTAATTACCCAAAATGGACAACTATGTAGCTAGATGAATGTTATTCCATTTGTATTTTTTAGTTATTTAGCAAAGTTGCTATTCTTGAATTTGAGTGTGCCCCATTTTTGTAGTAATTTAGTTGCTTTCCTCTAACTGCACTGTAATTGTGAAAAAAAAAAAAAAAAAAAAAAGAAGTTGACAGAATTACTGCCTATAAATATTGTTGTCTTGGCATCTTCTCTTGAGCCGAGAGTCTATCGGAAATAGCCTCCTTACCTCCCAAGGTAGGGGTAAAGGTCTGTGTACACTCTACCCTCCCCACCTGGTGGGATTATACTGGGTATGTTGTTGTTGGTGTATGCTTCAGAAGTCGCATATAAGTTATAACCGATCAGCTTAATTACCCAAAATGAATGTTAACAGAAGTCAGGAGAACTGGAAATTCCAGTTGTATTTTATGGAGTAGTAATTAGCAAAGCTGTTGTCTTGAATTTGAGTGTGCCTCATTTTGTAATTTAGCTGCTTTGGACCTGAAAGCCACTTGACATAATGAGACATTTTGTAATTTTAAAAAGAAATAAGTTGAAAAACATATAGAGGCAGAGCCAGGATTTCAACTTTATGGGTTTTGGATTTTAGAATGACGACGTCAAAATGCTAATATGTATAGTTCTATATTTAATATTGTACATGTTTAATGAACTTTTTAACAAACATATACTGTTTGCGCAAAAATACCGGGGTTGGTCGAACCTGTATAGGGGCTTCTACCTCCACCCCTGGAAACATATTACCTAAATGTACCCTTCGGCCGTCTAGTTTACCAAACATGGCCGAAGTATACACTGCCTATACACTTCGACTGTATAGGTATGTAATAGGTGTGTATATTATATGTATAGGTATGTATATTTAGTATACTGTTATAATAGGTATGTAATAGGTGTGTATATTATATGTATAGGTATGTATATTTAGTATACTTTATACTGTACCTATACACTGTGAACATATTTTGTAAACTAGATGCCAAATGGTATTTGGCTGTATGTGTATATTATATGTATAGGTATGTATATTTAGTATACTTTATACTGTACCTATACACTGTGAACATATTTTGTAAACTAGATGACCAAATGGTATTTGGCTGTAATTTTCCCTAAATTTAATTGCTAAGAAGTAAGAACTGAGTGAAGGGCAGGTGGGTGCACTAAGCTCTAGGTATGTATATTTAGTATACTTTATAGGTATGTATATTTAGTATACTTTATACTGTACCTATACACTGTGAACATATTTTGTAAACTAGATGACCAAATGGTATTTGGCTGTAATTTTCCCTAAATTTAATTGCTAAGAAGTAAGAACTGAGTGAAGGGCAGGTGGGTGCACTAAGCTCTAGGTCACGCGGGGTGCACCAAGTCAATGCTCTAGTAGGGGAACATCATAATGGATGAGTATGAAAGCTTAAACCTGGTTGCTCATATATAGAATTGAGAATTTAAGTAGTTTCCAGGAATGCTAAATGATCCTACAGTAGCATAGCTCAAGGCATTAGCTTCTTTCATTTTACCATTCGCTTTTCTTCCCAAATTCCTCCGTGGAACGTGTAAATCATGAAAGTTTTTGGTCGTCTGCTCCATTCCTTGTGATCTCTTTTACCTTTTCCAGTGTTCAAGTGAGAAGTGCTTGAGAAGTGCATTGATATTTGAAGCTCAGAGAGGATATAGGAACTTTGTGAGCCAAAATATGAGGTACTAATATTGATATTTTTATGGTTATATGAATTCTTCGTGATTGAGGTAAATCTTTGACATGAATGCTAATATTTAAGCCATGTAATGTCATGCAGGTTTAACTATTTTCTTTCTTCCAAGATGTCAACAGTATTTTCTAGGACAAAACATAAGCTTGCGGAAAAGCTGTTGAAGGAAGTCGATGTTTATGGCCGCGCTAGTGTCAAGGATGGGTCTAAATTTCTAAATAAGGTTACATATTTGTTTATCAGTGAATCTGTCTAGATTCTTGATGAATGGGAAACATGTATTGTGCTTTTTTAGTTACTTCCCCAGCCTCCTCCTCAAGATGGTTTCTTATCCTTCTCTCTTATTTTCTTTTTGTCGATTGGCACTCATGCTATCTGACAAATGATTGAATGTGTGGCTTGCTGTAAAGACGAAACAGTTAAGACTTTATTAAAAGAAAATAATCAGTAGAATGAGAAAAACAATTGTAGAATACAAGGCAAGTATTCTCCGCTACTTAGAATGGAAAGCGCTTTTGCAACCCTTTGAAAGTGGATCGCAAGTAGGAGGTAAATAAGTTACATTTCCCTAATGAAGTTGCAAAAAAAAAAAAAAAAAAAAAAGGGGGCTAGAGATAAACCTCCCCACAGGGTACTGAAGTCAATGGTTCCCCCATCCTGGTTTTCTTTTCCTTTTCTTTTTGATCCTTGAACCAAAATAGGTTTGGTTTGAATATAAACCTTATACCTTTAACGATTAAATTTTCTTTCCCCGGTGAAATACTACATGATATGATCTTGGGCAAAGATGAGCATATAGTTTCTTGCACGGGAGATAAACTTGTTCCAAATTTTAATAAAGAATAAAGAGTGGTACATATGCTAGAGGATCAAAAAAAAAAAAAAAAAAAAAAAAAAGAGAGAGAAAGATATGTACATATACTAGAGGAGTAGAGGGGCTGGAAAATGGTAGCTCAAGTACAGATGTTAAGCGTATCATTTAGGCCCATAAACAATGGATACTTCTTCGGTTGATTTGACATTACTGTGAAATGTGCTTTTGAGGTTCCTCTAATCTTTTACTCTATTTGATTGGCCTTTGTCCGTTTAAGTTAATTAAACTAGATGATGGATGGTAGATGTTCTATATTTGTGATCTTTGATGAATTGTTGATGCATTTATGTCCAGCCTTTTTCCGTTTGTTATATCTCTTGGAATCTCGGGTGAGCTGGTAAGGGAGTAGGATACTTAATGTCTGCAAATGCGTTTTCTCTTCTTGATTATTCATTATGAATGGTGGAATGCACACATTATGGGTAAATGAAGAAGGTGCCTAAATCCTAGTTAGTTAGTATCATCAAGTCAATGCACCTCTGTATCTGTAGTTAGAGGATTTGTCAGAGTTTAAACTATTTTTACGCTGGCCATCAACATGCCGCAGCCCATCAATTTCGTTTAACCCAATTGTATGAACTGTTCTGGTTACTTGGTTGTACTTTATCGTCTTTTCTTTGGGAAATTGTGGTGGTTGTCTTGAGTAAGCAATGTAGAAGAGAAGTTGTTCCCCGACTTGGTAATTTTTTAAATTGTTTTTGATGCATCTTCCTTTCCCAGACATTTCCCCCTCATCGTGTGATAGTTATTTGAATTTCTTCCAGGCTTCTGTGGTGATGAGTTACGATGGTTTAGATGATCTAATTGATGGTGAAGGATCTAAAAACCTATCTGATATTCATCCTGATGGAGGAGCAGATGATTATGATTTCTCCTTAATGTGTAAACAATTCTCTTCAATCATGTTGGGTTCTTCTCCACCTGTTGAATTATTCAATGGGACAACATCCAACCATGGAGACAATGGGCTTTGGGCCACAAAAATTTGTAGAGAGTTTCTCTCTAGCTCTGTGGGTGAACAATTGATCAGTCCCGATTCCCTATATGAGACATGGCAAATTTTCTATTCGGGGGCGGCTAATATTCCTGATACTTTGGAGACAGAAACAAGACAAGACTTGCAGTTCACTGTGGATAAACCTTCTAACCTGCCTCACCATGGGGTCAAACAGAATGATGAATTGGTTGAAGTAATGCTCGATCAGTCTATTAGCTTTATTCCTGGGCTCAGCAAACGGAACTCTCGTCAGCTGGAAAACTGTGGCTTTCACACAGTGAGACTTGGAACTATCTAGCCTACTATCATTTTGCTCGCAAACTCATCATTCTAATGATCATCTGGTATATGTGTAGTTGCGCAAATTGCTGCAGCATTTTCCTCGGACATATGTTGATCTGCAAAATGCACAGGGTGGAATTGAGGATGGGCAATACTTGATTTTTATTGGAAAAATCAAATCCTCAAGGTGAATCACCTTTTCAGAAGTTCTTACCTTAGCTTTTCTGTTTTGCAAGAGGACTAACTGTTCATGGTTGATTCTAATTGTTGTGCATGTAAGATTATTTCTATTTCTTTTTGGAATGTGGAATAGTTAGCGCAATTTTATTTTGGATTCAGAAATCTGTTTTTCAGCTTTGAAACTTGGGGAAAATGGGCCTGCTCCTCCACCTTCTCCACTTAAGTACCAGATTTGTTTCGATAACCACATTTCGGACTTGTTAAATTGAATAATTTTCTTTTGTATTTTTCCATGCAGGGGAATAAGAGCTAGTTATTCTTTGTCATTCCTTGAGGTGGTTGTCGCTTGTGATGTTGTAGATAATGAATCACCATCCACTTCTAGGGATGATAGTGCTGATTTAATGAGTGATAAAGCTGATAATGTCAGGAAGAAAACAGTATTTTTACACTTGAAAAAGTTTTTCCGTGGCACTCGCTTCACGTATCTACCTTTTCTCAAGAGCCTAGAGGAGAAGCAAAAGGTGGGAGACATTGTATGTGTCAGTGGTAAGGTGAGTTGATCAATCTATATTTCATCATTCGAAGAATTTGATGAGTCTCGTTATTTTCTTCTAGCAATTTTAACTTTAATGCTGATGACAAATTTTTGGTACTCATTGCACCAGTAACCTCTTAAGCTAAACTAAAGATGATATGTCTATAACGTGATCTGGAAACAATTGGTTACTTGTTTTAGTTATATCATATATGATATAGTAGTTTCTGAGAGTTCCAAAAGCTAAGAATTTGATACGAAGTTGAGCGCGATTTGATGAACTTTCTCATGGGAAACTTCATATTATGATTGTAGGCCGTTATGTGGAGCAATCAATTGTTTATGATTATTATGAATACATGTCTTTAATCAATTGTTTATGATTATTATGAATACATGTCTTTTATCATTGCGGCACTGCATCTTATTTTGGTTTTCTTAATTTCTCACATATTGTAATCTGTATGTTACTATTTGAAAGGTGCGAATTATGAGGTCAAAAAATCATTACGAGATGAGGGAATACAATATGGATGTGCTACAAGATGAAAAGGATCCATTAGTTTGTGCACAAGGGAGGCCGTATCCTATTTATCCTTCAAAAGGAGGTTTAAGCTCTAACTTTCTTAGGGATGTGATTTCAAGGTGAGATCTCAAATCTGAGCTGCTTTTTAGTAGTATGTGCAAAGTTGTATCTTTAAGAAGCTATTTCTTGCCATTTTGTCATGAAAAGCTTATGTGTTTTATGTTCATTCTCACATTTTACTTTCTTATTTTTCAGATATCTGTTTATTTGGTTTTAGTTTTACATGTATTTATGTAGTGTGTTATCAGTAACGCATTGCCTAAATCAGAACAACTACTTTGTTTAAGGCACATGATGTATGTTGTCGATTCCATTGAACTTGCCTTTAGTTTTTTGAAATTGTTCAAGGAGGACTCAATTTTGTATCAAATTATGTTAAAACTTTCATAGGCTGCATGGCATAGCAGGAAGAAAAGCATATGCATGTATTTTGATGATCTCATTAACCCTACTTTAGTTTTTTGAAGCTGCACAAGCATTTTATCGGAATAATAGAACTCTAAAATTTCCGTAGACTTCATGAACAGGAGGGTTAAGGACAAGCTTGAACTTGACACAAGAGAGGTTATGAATTAGTGGTTGGTCAATTTGATAATTGAATCAGTGCACAACCTCTGAGGACAGTCGCAATAAAGATTACTAGTCAATTTCTGATGTCGCTAAAGGCAAAGAGGGAAGATTTCGTGAGATTTTGCTCGGAAAATGAGTCGATAAGGGAAGATCTGACTAGCTTCCAAGGATGGTTTTTTAGTGAGGAAGACCTAGTGAAACCCATGACTCAAGTTTCGGATCCAATCCAAGATGAAATGGTTGGAAAGATCTTTTGAGGAAGAAGAGTGAGGACACCAATTTACTAAGGTCTTTCTCCAACTATGTGATGAGGCTGAGGATGGTTTGAAAGTGCCGCGAAATGTGTTAACTGAGTTTTATAGAAAAGGATTGCCTCTAATTTTACTGGTTTGGCGCTTAAGCTGGATTGCGCTCGGGAGTGTGTGATACTAAGCCTAATCAGTTGAAAGAGTGTGACTTTAGGCCTATTTGTTTGATCAATAACTACACAGAAAGTATCATTTGTATATATTAGTCATGTGCATAGATCAAGAAGCTGTCAGTTTCTTGAGTGATCTTCCATAGCAGATAGGCTGTGGATGCATTCCTACTGGTTAATGAGTTTATTTAAGAGGTTGAATGATGACGGCAGGTCCACATGAGGCTGCAAGACCATCAAATGCAAAGATAAGGCCATTGCAATCTTTATCAGAAAAGGTCGTTGCAATGAGAGAATAAGGAGAGCAGAAACTAAGGCTTGGAAAAGAGACAAGATCTCGTTCTTGTACTAATATTTTATTAAGGTCAGGTAAATGTAGAGGAACTGCAGAAAAACTGTCATTTAGGAATCTTACCAAATGTAGTGAAACTGATGTTTCCTAGTTCTTGTTTCACCGAGTAATAAATTAGAAAGAATTATCAAAGGAAGAACCTAAAACACCTATGAAAAGTGTCACGACCCAGAACTAGAGTTCCATGACCGGCACCCAATGAAACTCACGTCCGTTGAGCAAACTCTTAGCCCCATAATGATAAGAAAGCTTAACCGTATAATGAAGATTTAGGCATCTCTGTACCATCACATGCATGCAAATTGGGTACTAGGTGGTCCGTTACCATCAAGCAGAATTTTAAAACTCAAAAACGCAAATAAGAAGTCAACAAGCGTCCCAAAGGCATCGTGTTAACAAAAAAGTAAGCCCATCTAATGGACATTGTCATGTGAACTACCCAGAATATACATACACAGCCTACTTGGCTCACAAGATTTAGTAGCTATTCCGGAAATCTAGAGTCCTTACATAATTGCAGGATACCTTCTTGCTTTTGTTTATACCTGTTCAATACTAGCTTGGTACTTAATGTTATTTATCTATAAAAATACTGATTACCTATCAAAGGAATTTCCCAAGATAAGCTTGTTTGTACTTGGTGTAGGTGTATGTTAATGCTCATAGTCATACAATGCTTTCTGTTAATTGCTGGTGAATGTGGAGAACCTTTTTAAAATTACAAGGCTATATTAGAGCACACAAGTGCAAAGGACATCTTGAAGAATATTGTGAATTGAAATTTAGCATAGCTACTTATTCCTCTGTCAAATGGCGTAACTGAACTATTCTATATGATAAAATGTAACTAAATAATGGCTCTAATACCACTAGTGTTAGCACTCTACTTTCTGTGGTGGTCTGACAACTTTCTTTTTCATTTGAAGATAAACATGACACTAGTTGATGATATAAGAGTAATGAAAGTACAGAGCTGAACAATGATCATGTTATGTGGAGTCTGGCTTCTTTTAACTAGGTCCTAGCTTCCAAATTTGTCATTGTCAGCGTCTGTTCTCTGCACCAGCTTTCTTGTAGTGTCTGCCTGTAGCGACTATTCCAGCTGATCCCTTTATGTTGTCTTGAGATTTGATTGTTTTCTTAATTGAAACATGGACATAGTTTCTTGCTGGAAGTTGTACAAAGAATGTGTTTTGTCATCTTGCATGGTTTATTGGTTTATTGCTTTTTGTAATTTTGATATTATCTCTGGGTACCATTCTTCTCAAGTATTATATGCCTTTTTTTTAAATATTTAAATAGAGCCTTAAAGGTGCTTCCATCCAATGTCGAT
Source organism: Lycium ferocissimum (assembly GCF_029784015.1). Classification (NCBI taxonomy): domain Eukaryota; kingdom Viridiplantae; phylum Streptophyta; class Magnoliopsida; order Solanales; family Solanaceae; genus Lycium; species Lycium ferocissimum. The sequence continues at coordinate 21,266,893 of NC_081349.1, forward strand.
CCTATACCTGAAGATCTGGCTCATGATTTTGGACTCCTATGCCTTCATGACGTAAGTTATTGCTCTCATTTGGCTCATCAGATTTACGTTGTCTTCTATTTGTTTTATACTGCATCATATATACTGGAAAATGAAATGATGTTTTGCTGGAAAGAGTTCTGGTATCATTCCAATGAAATTCGATGGCCCTGAGAGTGAGACTAACAATTGAAAATGAGATCTTTCAGGAATATACGTTGATTGCATGTCATATTTTCTGTTTCTGCAAACATGCAACATGTTGTGTAACATTCTTTTGAGTGAAACAATGACAAAGCTAAGGAGGATCAGGAAGAAAGAACACAAGGTTTCCTGTTATTTTCTGTACAACTGAATGTCAACTGACTAAGAAATAGAACATATCAATTTATATTAGAATAAAACTTCTGTAAGTACTTATCAATTATTTTTTAATCATTACTTGTGCTTTTCCATTCTCCTGCACATAAATTGACCTTTCATTTCTGAGAGAAAGTTAGGTTAATTAGTTAAGGGTATAGTGATACAATCAATCTTTTCCAGAGAAAATACATGAGAAATGTTGAATTACTATCAAGAAGCTGATTAAGTATTTAGCACCTTACTGACACCCCAAGATCTCACTGTCCGATCTCTGTAACAGACTTTCTATTTCTTGAGGCTCACATTTCCTCTCCAATGATGAAGGATGATCTTATTCATGGTTGATTATTTAAATCATCGTCGCATGCTTGTGGTGTTAAAAGATTAAAGCAGAGAATTTTTCCTTTACTTTACCTATTGACTTTCAAAATTCAGGGTTTAGCTCACTCTTCTTCAGTCTCGAGTTTTTTTCTCCACTCCTCCTTTATTACACTCTCGTAATAGTAATTTGGAGCTTCTCCAGTCCCCTTTCTCTGATGCTTGTATCATGTGCATGAATAATAATGAGACTGCTGAAGATCTTTTTCTTGGCCCGATTTGTTTCTTGGGACAAACACACGAAAAATGTTTGTTAATGGGGATGGAGGGACTCAAACCTAGAACTTTTGTTTGCTCTGGTATTATGTTGATCTGTGTTAACCACCTTATTCAAAAGCTTAATTTTTAAACGAGAGAAGCTTTTGTTTATTTATTTACTCTATGTCAGGGACAAGCCTTTTTACTTCCAATCTCCTTATTTGTTGAGACTGATTTTTCTTTTTCCTCTTGCGGCTTTACAATAAGCAGGCATATGCAGGAATTCACCAGCCAAAAAGTGTAAAAGAGGCTGAGTTAGCTCGCAAGAGGCTTGTATTTGATGAATTCTTTTATCTTCAGGTAATCATAGTTTTCGGTATTAGAGGAGCTAAATAGTTTTTTAGTAGTTGAATTCCCTGCTTTCCCTTTCCTTTTTCAATTTCAACATAAAGGTAGATCTATTTTTTTTATAAATTAATAAATTTCATGAGACAGGACAAAAGCTTGCCTGTACACAAGAAGACATGGTTTTCTACAAATAAAACCCAATCATCTATACATGTAGGAATTTCATGGTTGCACCAAAAAGAAATAAGGGAAAATAGGCTATTCCTCAAGTGTACACAGTCTTTCTCTACTCCCTCAAAAGCTCGCATATTCTTCTCTCCATATGATCCACATAAGTGCTAGAGGAGCAAAATCCCATGCCCAGCATCTTCTCTTCCTTCTTCTAGAAGCCCAACTAAACATTGTTGCTTTTACAGTGCCCTGCATCACCCTCTCAAGTCCGAACCATCTCAGAATTTCCCACCATAAAAAAGAAGCTATCGGACAATGTAAAAGTAGGTGATTCACATCTTCTCCCGATTCTTTGCACATGAAACACCAACTAACACAAGTAATCACCCCCTGGAAGTACTAAAATATCATATAGAACTCCTGATTTTGGTTTTCTCGTGAATTGGATTTTAGGCTGCACTTGGTTTTTCTTCTTTTTCCTCTTTTCTTTTTTCCTTTTTACTTTGATTCTTTAGTTATATGCACGTGATGCTGGAACAGGTACACTCTTGTATTGAGAAGCATCGTTCTTGGGCCTTTATTTTACTGTGATGAGGGAGGTTTTAAATATAAATATCATTTAACTTAGTAAGATAAAGGGATGGGCATGGAGGTAGATTACATCTCTTTACAATGAAGAACTTCAGTTCTTAAACCATTATTGTATTTTGATTTTTGAGTAGTAGATATCTTCCCCAAACACTGATATTAGAAAAGTGAAACTCAGTCGGAAAAAGAAATTCCTTTCCTGGGTAACATCTCAAGAGCATTGTTTCTGCACCAGATGTCTATAGGAAACATGCAGTACAAATCTTTGATTCCGTCAAATGCCTTTATTGCGGGGACCAGTAGTATCCCTGTTCCCACTTTCTGGATATGTATAACATAATCAACTCTGTCAAGGTGTTGTTGAACCTAATTGAGCTACCCATTATGATTTTCGTATGAAGGTTCTCTCTCTCTCTCTCTCTCTTCCCCCTCTGAACTTGATTTTTTCTACGTAACTAATTATTTTATTACCAAAGTTAGCAATTGCAACTCAAAAATTGTTCAAAGATTGGACATGCTGCCCCAATCTTAGTATTAACCATTTTTACTTCTACCCCATCTCCCAGAATTAATACATCAAATTTCCATAGTCCACCCTCCTAACAACATCAGTTAATCCTTTGTACAAATATCCAGTGCATATTCCTTTAAGGATAGAAGTTAAAATCATCTAACCCTTCTTATTAGTCTAGGCTTCATTCTTCCAAATATACCATGTAATTCAACGGGGATCAGCTTGAACATGTATGTTGATCAGGGGCGAATTTATAGGCAAAATTTGGGGCACGTGAACCCATGGTCTCTCCGTAAAGCTAGGTATTTTATGTATATATTTTCTGAAATTGGTATAATATTATCTGTTGGCACCCGTATTACAAGAAGGTTAAATGGTACACTTGGTTGAATGATGAGTTATTTACCTAGAGGACTAGGGATCAATTCCCACTTAATACATTTTTTCCTTTTTTTTTTTTTTTAAGTGGTGCACCCATGTTCCGGAAATCCTAGATTCGCCTCTGAAGTTTATTATAACAAAAATGTTACTTTACGACAGTCAATTTGCTGCTGGAGAATTTGATAATATGCGCATGAAAATGGAGGCACAATAACAGACTTTCAGATCTTGAAGCACAATAGGAGACATGGATGCTTTTCAATGATCCTCGTGGCTTGAGATGCTTTTAATATCACTAACTGTTTTTTTTGTCTTTCAGCTTGGGCGGTTATTCCAAATGCTTGAAGGTCTTGGTACCAAAGTAGAGAAAGATGGATTGCTGGATAAGTATCGGAAATCGGAATTCAATTTGATAAACACAGATGGATGGTCCATGCTGACTAAGAAATTTCTGAAGGCTCTTCCTTATTCTCTTACATCGAGTCAATTGCGAGCTGCTTCAGAAATTATTTGGGATCTAAAGCAACCTGTCCCCATGAATCGTCTACTACAGGTAGTGAAATCTGCTTTACTGTTTACTTGCAAGTTGTTTTTGGGGCCCCGGGGTGTGTGGCCGCGGCGGGGGGGGTGGGGGGGGGGGGGGGGGGAGAGGATTTTGCGGTATTCGTCCATTTCTTCTAACATCACATCATTCTTATTACAAGTCATTGGCTTTTACTCTTAAGACGTTTAACTGGGAGATTAACTAATTCTGTATTTCTATTGATAATTTGATCATTCAGGATGTTGTAATTTGGTGGCTCTACTTTACGAGTCTCCAATCTTAATCTGCACAATCCATTCTTTTGTTTCTGTCATTGCCTTTGTGAATACTGTTTTGGAAGTAATGTTATTACTTGTATTGAATTGGGAATAAAAACTTTTATTTGAAGGCCCTCCTATGTTATTATATGATGTTAATACACATGAGCGCGCATACATACATTACGTACATACACAAATAAATCATAACATACCTATAATGTACATGTATATATGTGCTATAATGTGTACGTATGTGTGTTTGTGTGATGATTCTTGTAAGCACCTTTATTGCTTAAGATTTTAAAATTGTTTCTCTTATTTTCCAACATATTTTTTTAATTTCTTGATCTTCTACAATGAGTGATGTTAAAAGGAACTTTTTTTTTTATTATGCTTGTACTCCAAGGAAAAATGATGACAAAGTATAGATGAAACTATTGGCATCATTTTTCATTTTTTCTGGCTAAAGCTTGTGCAAATGGACAGTTTATTTGCTCGGGCTAAACATGTGGATATCTTGCCTCCAGTTCTCCAAAATTTAAGTGAGGATGTTGGGGTGGAGCAGAATTATCAGCAACCAAAGCTTTTAATCATTTCTCTTTCTTCTCCAAAAGTTAACTTATGCTGATGAGAAACCTTCCGTGAAGAAAGACACAAATGATCTTAACGGATGGTTAACATGTCCTAGTTAAAAACAACATTTTCCTAGTTTTGACTTCTTTTTTAATTTCAAATTTACTTTGACAAATTATTTTTTGCTGTCGAGTTGGATATTTTACTTGCCTTCTCTCAATAAATGATTTTTCTTTTTAACTCTTTTTTCGTCATATATCGGCCAGAAATGATAATCTTGCTTCTAGAATAGAATTACTCGACTTTCTTTTGGAAGACTAGAGAGGTTATTGCGGATTTGATGTGGGTGTGTTTCAAATTTGTGCACTTTTTCAGGGTGATGTTGGATGCGGGAAAACTGTGGTTGCTTTTTTAGCATGTTTGGAGGTTATCAGTTTAGGTTACCAGGTTAGTCAGCACCAATATTTCTTGCTGCATGAATGTGTATTTTCTTTGTGGGTATATTTTGCTTTGTTTTATTAGCTATGTTATGATCGTTAATACAAGTATCCATAAAAGAATTTGGTTTGCATACATCCTTTCTAGAATACAATCTTGGAGCTATAAGATCTTTCGGCCTTCTACATACCCAGTGTCACATGTAATAATTGCTAAGTTCTCATCTTTAGGCAGCTTTTATGGTCCCAACCGAGTTGCTTGCTGTTCAGCATTATGAGCAAATTAAAAACTTATTAGGCAACATGGAAGCGGCAGATTGCAAACCATCAGTTGCTCTATTGACTGGCTCAACATCTACAAAGGAATCACGGTTGATTCGCCAGGTAAGAAATCTTAAGTCAGCACTTCAACTTTTCCTTGTTACATGGTTTGTATTACCATTGATGTGGGATATCTCTAAGCAAAAGCTGCTTTGCTGACTTTGAAATTTAGGCTTCAAATTGAGTGAAAAGGTACACATTAGCACAGTATGGCTTAAAAGGTAGTGAAATAGAGAATCGTATGTGATAGTCGTCTAAACTTTGCAGCAGTAAAGTGTTCTTAAAGGAGAACACAAGAATGAAGAGTTAGAGGGACAAAAGGGTTGCTGGAATCCACATGAGTTTCTTGGTGAATGTCTATCAATATCTAAAGCCTAATAATTCTTAGCAAACATGAAGCACTAAATTCTTACCTTTATCCTACTTTTTCATGAGTACATTGTAACCTTTGGTGGTTGATAACTGATAACTACATCTATCTCGAAAAACATCTTGCTATCGGACCTATCAAAAAAAAAAACCTGCTAACAGTTGGCACAAGCTATTTGCATATGCAGGCAATTTCATTCCTTTATTTATTATTGTTGAACTGTGTGAACCGTCTCATCTCAGAATTTAAGTTGTTAGAGGGGAGATTCTTTTATTTGTCTTAGGTTTGTGACATCATGTGTAAGCCTGATTCTTTTTCTCGCACCGACCGAAGATACTTTCTTGATCAATGACGAAGTCACTCAAAATTAAGACCTTTCCTTGCACTGGTATCATGTTAAGTTATATGAACCCCCTACCTAAAAGCTTAAATGGACTAAACTGGAGAATCCTCCTTATTATCACAAAATCACCTATAACTGACATGCTTTTTGTGTCAGTGGTATTACGTTTCTCCTTTCGGTTTATTTTACTGTTTGCCATATGTTGGCAGGGTCTCCAAACTGGAGATATCTCTTTGGTCATTGGGACTCACAGCTTAATCGCTGAAAAAGTGGAATTTTCAGTTTTACGCATTGCTGTTGTGGATGAGCAACATCGGTTTGGAGTTATCCAGAGAGGACGATTTAATAGCAAGGTAATGTGCTTGAACCTGCCTCGCCCTGATTGGTGATTGCGCTGCTAGGATTTTCTGAGGATTTTCCCACTATGCAATCAAGATGAAACCAAACAAGGAATATAACAAATCGTTTACTCATTTCCATCGGACTGTTTTACTTGTGAATGTCAGGTTGTTAGTTTTCTTTTTGCGCGTAGTGAAGTGGAGATTGCTTTGTTGGGTCTATTATGCTCTTCAAGTTTCTCTAGCTAATGACGAGCTTTTGTAAGAAAGGAGCAATCTGTTGCACTAGGGCAGAACATGATATAATAGTATACTTAATTTGTGGAGTACTGAAGCTATATGTTGCTTAGATGATTCGTTAAATTTTATTGATGACAACTTGATGTACTGATGTAAACTTACACTGCTTCTATGAGGGGCTTCTTGATTGTGAGTTTCATGAATCAATATGATATCTTATCATAAATATTTTAATGTTGTAAAAGCTTTTGACTAAAACTAACCAGATTTTTTTAGTTAAGTGTGCAGCTTGACGGTTCCTTTTTCTAAAAAAAAAAAAAAGAAAAAAAAAAAGATCTTATTGTGGTTAACATGATCAGTTTGCAGTTATCTATAATGCAAAAGCTCCAAACTAGTGAATGGTCATCTCTTTTTATGTCAATAGACCATAACACTTAAATACGAGGTTGTCTTTAATTTCGAGGATCTGTCAGAATCTCCATGCATCGATGCCAATGCACTACTTTAATTTGGAAATTCTTTATAACAAGGAAAAGAAGCCTATGAACTCATGCAGATGTTTGGTTTCACTTGGTATCTTTCTTTAACCGGGAATTGATTGAAGCCTGTGGTCTTGCAGTTATATTACAACTCAATAAGTTCCAAGCTGTCTTCGAGTATCTCGGACGATTCCTCCAAGGACAGTGTAGTTATGGCTCCTCATGTCCTAGCTATGTCGGCCACTCCAATCCCGAGGTCACTTGCTCTAGCTTTGTATGGAGATATGTCTTTGACACAGGTGTGTTAAGAGTCTCTATCCTTCCTTATGTCGATATGCTACTGCCTGCTTACTGAGATCATTTTTGATGATTAATACATGCTTTTAGTACTGGGATTGGAGCTAAGTACTTTCAAGTTGTTTTTTGCCCAAAGCACTATCTCCATAGATTCAATTTGACTTTCAATTTTCATTTTTCAATAACTTATATACTTTTCGGGGAGTAACTTAAAGTATGTGTAAGGAAAGGACCCATATAAGTTTTGAACTGGGTGCCACTAGCCCTTGGGGATTTCTCAGTTATAAAAACAAAATTGTGCATGGAAAGGAATGTCGAGACAAAACTAAAATGGGAACAATAATAATAGCGGTAATCTTGGGTTTTCCTCCTTTACATATTTATTGTGCTATTTTATTTTGCAATACTCTTTTGTGAATTATGTTGCATGTAAAGATTTGTTACACCTACACTTGAGCTTCTAGCGAGTAATTCAAGGGGTGGGATAACAAGATTTAGTTAGGCATACTGTGAAAAATTTGGGCAAGGAAAGCCGTTTGCTCTTTGAGTCCTCTTTACCTGGTTTTCTTGATTTTGTTGGCAGTTCAACAGTGTGAGTTGGTTGCTATAAGTTTTAGTTTCTTGCTGTAACTTCAGAATAATCACCTTTTTATATGGGCTGTTTTTCTTTGCTGAATTTCTTGTAACAACAGATCACTGATTTGCCTCCTGGAAGAATTCCTGTTGAAACATTTGTGATTGAAGGAAATGAACCTGGATTTGAGAAGGTCTATCAGGTCATATATTTTCTTTTCCCTTAGTCTCAGGCACAATTACACTTTGTATTTCTTTGAAGCTTGAAGCATGATATTTAGGTAGTTCTTGTTGGTAATACTGACATCTACAACTCTCTGTTCCATCCTGACAGAATAATCAGCTTTGCTGCTTATAATCATTAACCTAGAGTAACGGGACTTTTGAAGTCAAAGATGTTATTATTGTTACTATACTAAATAAGAATGCAGTCCATTTGTATTTGTCAGTCACAAGCTAAGCTTCCTTTAAAGCCGTTGTTCTTTTGTTGTAACTGCGTATCTTCCAAGAGGCTTGTCCTAAACCTCTTGCATTCTGCTCTTTCTCATTTATAGGATCTTCTTTTCGTCATATGTTTTGTCTTACTTCCTTTAGCACTATTTGTGGTACAGATGATGTCTGATGAGTTAGAAGTAGGGGGTAAGATATATCTTGTTTATCCGGTCATTGAACAATCCGAGCAATTGCCTCAGCTTCGTGCAGCTTCTGCTGATCTTGAGACTATATCTCAAAAGTTTTCAAGTTACAACTGTGGTCTCTTACATGGAAAAATGAAGGGTGACGATAAAAGTGAAGCACTAAACCTGTTTAGATCCGGAGAAACCAATATCTTGCTCTCAACGCAAGTTATTGAGATTGGGGTTGATATTCCAGATGCATCTATGATGGTTGTTATGAATGCTGAGAGATTTGGAATTGCTCAATTGCATCAACTTAGAGGACGAGTTGGACGTGGAGAAAGGAAGTCCAAGTGTATATTGGTGGCATCAACTGACAGCAGTCTAAGTCGCTTGCAGGTGCTTGAGAAATCATCTGACGGTTTTTACCTCGCAAATATGGATCTTGTAATGAGAGGACCTGGAGACTTACTTGGGAGGAAGCAGTCAGGACATCTTCCAGAGTTTCCTATTGCTCGGTTAGAGATAGATGGAAATATCATACAAGATGCTCATCTTGCTGCTTTGGTGAGTATCAATTCCTATAAATGACTTCAATGTCTAATTCATAAGTTTCTGGATCTTTACGAGTAAATCAGGTTGGATGAGTTTACGCATCCTTTTACACGCTATATATCTTATTTTCTGTTAATCAACTTGGGATTTAGATGCAAAATTTTGGAAACACAGGGAAACAATATGAGTTGGATAAAAATCATATTCTTTGTATGCGAGAATCATTAATTATAGCCAAACGTTAACAAAAGAAAAACATCACTACATAAGTTCCCCAGTCTATGCTAAATTTTTATTCCCTAATCTATACATCTTAATAAAACATTGAATAACATCGAAGAACAAAACATACATACCGCAAAATATAGCAAAAAAAATATGCTAAGCTGAAGCCAAACATTCTAGAACAATTAAGGAGAAAAGTACCTACAAAGGAAGAGGAGAGGAGGGCTATCGCAAATCAATTGGCCAATAAAGTTGAAATGAAGTGGGTTTTCTTCTTCGAACCAGCTTCTTCTTTTACTTCGAATTGAAACAAGAAAAAGAAGATATGCATGTCCCGAAAAATAAAGAGAAAGAAGAAAAATTGAAAATAGTTTTCCAACAGAACTGTGGTCTCTTTGTGTTCAACACATGTCTGACAATTTAGGAGTGCCAAATGGGCGGGTTGGACTGAATTTGACCCACTCAAGTTACTTGGGCTGAAATGGTTTGGGTCATATGGGCTAAACAATAGGTCATGTTATGTCCCACATCGGTATAATATGTGCTGGTGTGGGGGTTTAAATAGCTTTTGGGCTCTCCCACCTCACTAGCTAGCTTTTGAGGTGTGAGTTAGGTCCAAGGTTGTTACAAATGGTATCAGAGCTACCCACCGCCCTTCGTGCCTGGGATGGTGATGCCGATATGGCAGTGTTCGCCCGGGGCTAGCAAGGTCTAGCGTATAGCTGTGGAGGACGGATGCGGAGTTGTTATGTCCCACATTGGTATAATATGTGCTGGTGTGGGGGTTTATTTAGCTTTGGGCTCTCCCACCTCAATAGCTAGCTTTTGGGCTGTGAGTTAGGTCCAAGATAGTTACAGGTCATAATCCAATCCGCCCAACGCTTAATTACCTAATAGAACCTTTTTTCGTTTATTATGACTTTATATAACACATTAAACAAAAAAAGAATAAATTAAAAATATTTTGTCAAGGTTTCTCATGCATCAATTTGGACTACATTTCAACCCTACTTTTAGACGTGCTAAATTAATAAATGGGTGGGTCACAAACTTGGATGGGTTGGGCAGATCATGTCTTGATGGACTAATATTTTCCACCTCAATCTGACACTAGTACATAGTTATATATATTTTGTGCTATGCTTCCTAGATCTCAAAAACATGTCATATTCATGATACATCCTCAAATCTACAGTCTGGTAGTCTGGTTCCATATTTTATGCAACATTGTCATATTTTTCCTTTTTATTCATGTTTTGACCATTTGTACTTTTTCTCTAGATTACATTTTGTAAGGTATCGTATGCTAGATTAAATTTCTTTCTGACATTTGTTGGCAACTCGTCTGTTTTGTCTTTTATTCTTCTTCTATTTCACTTATTATGATTTATGCATGTGAGGAAACGAATTCATCGGCATAATGTTCCGTCTTGAAAACATAGTCAACCATAATAATATTCCAGACAGTGAGATCATTTACTTAATCCTCATACTGAATGGAGGATGCATTTATGTATTTTTTTTCTCAAAATTTGCATCATAGCTTCTACTCCGTTTGTCCCAATTTATGTGGCACACTTTTCTTTTTAGTCTGTCCCAAAAGAATGTCACCTTTCTATAGTTAGAAACAATTTAACTTTATGAAAGGATTTACAGCCACACAAATTTGTTGGGGACCACAAATTTCAGAAGTTTCCTTTTTTTCTTAAACTCCGTTCCAAGTCAAATAATGCCACATAAATTGGACAGAGGGAGTATTACATTTGAAATTTTTGTTGGTGAGGTATCGAACCTCGTGTCTTTGTTTCGTCTACTAAAATTAAATATTGGTTCTTCAGTAGCTAAGATGGAGCCATAATATTTATCTTGGATAATTGTTTATATTTTATGTGATCAATCCTAATGTTGGCTGAAATTTGATGATCATGAGATATTGCTACTTGTTACCACTTTAGTTGCTTGGATCCTCCAAAAGTGCTGCCTCACTGTTTTGAAGGATCAGAGCAACGTAAGTGATAACAAGTAGATGCTTGTGAGCTGTGGGATTAAAAAGTTATGATGGATATGCTATTTATTCAGAGTTTGTGGTCTATAGTTCTATGTTGTTTATTTGACATCTCTGTATATTCTGTTTATCCCCTTATTTTAGGTTTTTTCTGCCAAACAAAACTAAGATATTCTTGATCATGGTTCCAGAAAATCTTGGGTGATTCTCTTGATCTGGAGAAATATCCAAAGATCAAGGCTGAACTTAGCATGAGGCAGCCACTGTGTCTTCTAGGTGACTAGTCTCCAGCTATGACGGGTAAGGCGTGAAGTTCCAATTATGATGGCCTGGACACTCAACTATAGAATTTGCATAGTAACTTTGTATATGATTTGAAGATCTTGATGTACATCAATCAATGAAAAACTTCATTTTTGTACATGCTGTAAAAGGGATGTTGGCCCTTGTGTATATCCAATTTTGTAAGACCTCTTCCAAGCTGCTACAACTTTGTCTTTAGAAGTTCATTTGTGTTTCATGATATAGAGGACCTATTACACAGACATAGCAGGTTTCAGTATGTTTGAGAGACGACACTATCGATGCTTTGGTACTGAAGACAGATGTGGTAGCAGTTTTTGTTCTTCTCGTTGTACTTTATTGTGTATCTTGGGCAAAAATTACTTGCTTATCTGAAGTCAAGAGGCGGATCTAGAGTACAACGTGTGGGTTCACGTGAAGCTAGTAGTTTTTGTTTAGATCTTGTATGTATATAGTAAGAAATCCCCTAAAAATTCATAATTTTTTTACTGTAAGTTCAGTTATTATTGTACATTAATTTGAAATTGTTGTATGAATTTATAAACTTTAAATTCTGAATCCGTCTCTGTATGAAGTGTCACTCAAGGCTCAAACCTCTTGACATTCGCAAGAATAGCAACGGTGCCCAAACAAATAATTATTAGAATAACAGACTTTGGTTTGATAGATGTAGATGTTACACGTGAGTTTTATACGTGGTGTCGAACTTATGAACCCATTTTCTTTTTGATTTTGTGATTAGTCTTTGAATCTAGAAAGAATACAGAAGTAAGCTAAAAATGCAATTCGAATGAAGAAATTCAGAATATTATTTTCTAATATCTCAATTGGTCAGATTCGTAATCAAGTGTCACCTTCCGGTGAATAATCGAAAGAACCACTTTAAGTAATTCCAAATGAAAGTAGATCGATTCTTTTTCACTCCTGAAGAGGTGCATATCTTGCCTGGATCTTCTTGTATAATTGTACAGAACAATAATATCGAAAGGTTAGATACAAAAATCACCTTAAATCTAAGAAATCAAGTTGGTGGGTTGATCTGGGTGAAGAAAAAAAGAAATGAATTGAATATGGGAGTTATGTTGGGTCGTTAAAAATATCAGTAAATGGTAAGTTCTATAGAACATCCACAAAATGAGTATTGCAGAGATGTATTTCCGAAATGTGATTTAGGTTAACGTCACATTTAGATCGTCCATTAAATCACATTTCATATACGTTTTTCACATTTTGAAATTATCTTATATCACACAATAGTAAAATCTATCAGACAAAACTTCATATTTTTGGGGAAAAGATTCTAAGATTTATGTACCACTATAAAGTAGGGAGAATTTCTAGTACTTAGGGAATTTTTGGTGCGCGGGGATAATTTGGAATGAATTAGTTCAAGAATAATAATCCAAAGACTATAATCTCAGGATAACTCAGTCCGCGTACCAAACGACGCCTTAAGTCTTACTCCCTCTGTCCCAATTTATGTGACACACTTTCCTTTTTAGTCTGTCCCAAAGGAATGTCTCTTTTTTATAGTTAGAAATAATTTAACTTTATGAGATGATTTATAACCATACAATTAAGACTTATTTTTTATAGTTAGAAATAATTTAACTTTATAAGATGATTTATAACCATACAATTAAGACTTATTTTGGATCATAAATATCAAAAGTCTTCCTTTCTTTTTTAAATTTCGTGTCAAGTCAAATAATGTTATGTAAATTGACCGGGGGGGGGGGGGAGTAATAGATGAGTAAACAAATGAAATGTCATTGGACATATTCACTATAAAACAAGCAGACAGGTTGGGTCCAATTGTCCCCTACACAATGATCAAGATACGTCCCACAATAGTCCATATTTCCAACCTAATCATCAGGCTTGGGCCAATACATACTTGTCTTTTTGGGAGACCTTTCAAGTTTGAACTCCACTTTCCATGCAGATTAGGTTTTTCTGTCCACTCGTGTGCGTGTTGTTTGTGGCCTTCTTTTCTGTTTACTTTTACCAATTCTTTGCACACATAAAAATGGCAATCACAATCATATCAGTCGTGTTTTTAATTGATAAAATAATGTATTTATACAATAATAGCATCTTAAGTATTTACATCAGTCTCATATATCGGATATACAGGCAGAATAATATCATCAATAGAATATATTCCTCAGAGATGATAGCATTTTTGGTCCTTCGATTAGTGATAAATTCTGAATGATCCTTCTAATATTTGTGTTTTTAGTCCCTTTATGTAGGGAGTGTGTTGGTCTTTAGATTGCTTTTTACAAATGTATTATCGTTAAAGATGGAGTAACAATACAAACTTAATATAACACATGCATATTAAGCACTAAAACAGTTTATAATCATGATAAATTTGTGAATATTCAAGAGAAAAGAAATCAAAATTCCATATTTCAACTAATTGAAAGTTAAATATAGTATACATACACTGGAGAATTATTTCTAGATTTTAATTTACAATTAGAATTTCAATTTAAACATCTCAAGACCTATTATTTGCGAGAAGAAAAAACAAGATGTTAGATGTAAAGCACCATATATTGTCAAAGGTCCCCCTTTTGCACGTAATGTTGACTAACCTTTTCAATTCATTTATTGTGACCTAAGTTGATTTACATTTTAGTTGATGACCAGCACCTGTAACAAACTTGAGACTTTTTCAGACCTTTGATTTTACATATATATGTAACTCATCCGTAAATTTGGGCAAATATAATATATATGACTATATAAGTCAAGCATTCGACAATTAAACTAGCTGACAATTACATAGCATGAAATTATGCTTTTAATTCTTAGTCCAAATTGACTTTCTCTCTCTATGCGCTTTTATTTTTATTCTTTCTTCTTGATGATGAAAATAATAAGAGTGGTAATTCAATTCCATGTGATTCATTTAAATGTCAAAACAAATTCTTGATGATGAAAGTTAAGAGAAACCGGAGTTCGTAGAAAACAATTTTGGTAGTTGAAGGAGTTGAATGAGTCTAAATATAATTTATGAAATTTAATAGTTTTGCTGCAATAATATTTATTTTCATGTACGTATATATAGTAAGTATAACGCGAAGCATGGAGTGGAACCTGACATAGATTCCATTGACAATTATATATCCCAACCATTTCTATTTTATTTATTCGTCTATAGTAGCTCTTCATGTTTTTTATTCTTCAACTTAATCCACAAATTTGAATTTGAAATTTGACCAGCATTAGTTAATTTCATGCTGATCTTTTTTTTTTCTTTTTTAATTTTATAAGTTTATCAAATATCCTTCTATATTTAGAGAGTGAGTGAGAGGGGGAGAGAGAGAGAGATTGCAAAAAAGAAAAAAAGGCGAAAATTTAAATGAAAATAATTCTTGAGAGGAGAGGCTAATTCAATATCTGAAGTTTTTGAATTTCTATAAGTACCTTAAGTTAATGCTACAACAATAATTGAGTTCATAGTCAGGTGTTTATATATATACTAGCAACACATGCCCTTGCGATGCACGAGCCGAACATGTCTATTCACTTTAATTAGCCAGTTTTCAAGGTTTGTATTTTGAAAATAACTTTTAAAAATATTCTAATTGTTATTATATATACAAAATGTATTTTATGTACTATCACTTTAGTTGTAATTAAAAGTCTTTGAGATGGAAAGAGTCGGACCTTTTTATCATTATCATGATGATGAAAGTTGTTCGTTGATGTAAAAGAAAATTAGTAAGAATATGAGGGAAAATAAATATTTTGGTTCTAAATTTTTTCTTTTAAATTCTTCAATATTTTATATGTATACCGACAGGTTGATATCCATTTCAATTAAGTAACTATTCAGATCCAAACATAAGAACCATTTTGTTGTATATATTGGATTAAAATATTTTCATTAAATTAATTAAAAAATATATTTTAATTTTTTATATTAATTTTTACAAAGAAATCAAAATTAGAAAGATATATGTTATATCATTAATCACCAAATTTTAATTCTGAAATGAAAATATAAAGTAATACATTTTATAAATGTAAAGAAACAATAATCGAGAGGCAAAGGAGAGTAAATAAGTAAAGTATTGACAATGAAGGAAAACGGGGATAAATGTCACTCCCATCCTTTACTTTTACTTGTCGACGTTAACATATCAAGGAAAAAAATCAAGGAAAAAAAAATCTTCTTCTTATTTTACCTCTCACGTTAATTATTCATTTTTAAATCATTTTCTGAGGCTATTGAGACTATATACCAATAAATATGGATATTATGATAAAATATATACTTTATTTATTAATTTTCAAAGAACGTGAAAAGTCAAAAGTGAACAAGTTATGTATAGGAGCATTAAAATAACTTTTGGTACAAATGTCATTGCTATTGCTCGTCCTCTCTTCACACTTAAAGTAGACATATATTTAGTAATGTGGCCAAGTAATAAGGACGAAGGGAGTACTTCATATTTTTAGTAATGTGGGCAAGTAACATGGGACGGAAGAAGTATTTCATTTATTAATTCTTAAATAACGTGAAAAGTCAAAAGTCAAAAGTAAAAGTGCACAGAGGAAATACATATGTGTTGGAGAATTAAAATAGAAGTGTACACGTGTATACATGAGAAGAGAATAAATATTCAGTGCTATGTCATATATCCACATGGGATTTATTAATTCTCAAAGACTGTGAAAAGTCAAAAATGAACAAATTAGAGTGCACGGAAGAAATAAATTTGTGTAGGAGAATTAAAATTGAACTGCATATGTTTATACTTGAGAAGAGAATAAATATTCAGCTAGAACATGAAAAATCAAAAGTGAACAAGTAAAAGTGCACGGAGGAAATAAATGTGTCGAAGAATTAAATTTGAAGTGCATACGTCTATACATGAGAAGAGAATTAAATATTAAGTACTATGACACATGTCTACGTTAATATGGACGAAGGAAGTACTTCGTTTTTATTAATTCTTAAAGAACGTAAAAAGTCAGGTATAGTAATGTGGCCAAGTAATATGGAACGGAAGGAGGACTTCATTTATTAATTCTTAAATAACGTGAAAAGTCAAAATGAATAAGTAAAAGTGCACGGAGGAAATAAATATGTGTCGGAGAATTAAAATAGAAGTGCACACGTGTGTACATGAGAAGAAAATAAATATTCAGCACTGTGGCATATATCCACGTGAGATTTATTACTTCTCAAAGAATGTGAAAAGTCAAAAGTGAACAAATTAAAGTGCATGGAGGAAATAAATTTATGTAGGAGAATTAAAATTGAACTACATATGTCTATACATGAGAAGAGAATAAATATTCAGCTAAAACACGAAAAGTCAAAAGTGAACAAGTAAAAGTGCACGAAGAAAATAAATGTGTCGGAGAATTAAATTTAAAGTGCATACGTCTATACATGAGAAGGGAATAAATATTAAGTATTATGATACATGTCTACATTGGATATAAAAATAGTTGAATAAAGTGTACAAATTATATAGCTCATGGTACAAGAATTTAATGCGGGTATAATTCGTGAAGTTGTTGGTACAAGCAGGAAATAAATTTGTATAGGAGAATTAAAATTGAATTGCATATGTCTATACATGAGAAGAGAATAAATATTCAGCTAGAACATGAAAAGTTAAAAGTGAACAAGTAAAAGTGCACGGAGGAAATAAATATGTTAAGAATGTAAAAAGCCAAAAGTGAACAAGTAAAAGTGCATGGAGGAAATAAATTTGTGTAGGAGAATTAAAATTGAACTGCATATGTCTATACATGAGAAAAGAATAAATATTCAGCTAGAACATGAAAAGTTAAAAGTGAATAAATAAAAGTGCACGAACGAAATAAATATGTCAGAGAATTAAATTTGAAGTGCATATGTCTATACATGAGAAGAGAAATGATATTAAATACTATGACACGTGTCTATATGAGATATAAAAATAGTTGGATAAAGTGTACAAATTATATAGCTTATGATACAAGAATTTAATACGGGTATAATTTTTACAGCCCATGGTACAACCATGGGCTGCTGTGTTCGTCCCCTTACGGGGCTTATTAATAATAGAAATATATATAATAAATTACTTAACATATATGTATAAGATTTAAGTAAAAATTATTGAGTTTACGAACCGTCAACTATTTAGATTTCCACCTGTTTGAGAGAGTTGCCAAGTAAGAGAAAGAATTGTTTATTTTCCTGTCAAATCCTCAGTACGGAGTCATAGAACTTTCTACTAGAATATAATAAATTTCATAACGTCAAGACAAGAAAAAATTATAGGGTACGATCTAGTTTAGCTAATATTCATATATAGTCCATATATAGACAAGATTAATTATTACTAAAGGAATTTTTTCTTCAATATAGTGTGTATATATATTAAAAAAGTAAATGAAACCACAAAAAGTCTAGAAAGAGGAAGATGACTCAGTATGCAAATTGGAATAATAGGAAATCCTTGACAATTGTGATAAAACATGTCGAGATTGATAGTACTATTTTTCTTTCATTTTTCCAAAAGGACTTGCTACTAATTTGAATTTAAAGGATTTCTCAAGTCTTTATACTTTTGATTTGAGAATTTGAAAAAGTATAAATTATGTGAGTATTAGTATACTTGTCAATGCATGGTACGGTTAGAAGAATATCTAATTACGATTTTTTAATTAATCATAACATTTTCACCGATTATTTTTAGTTTAAGCTGGTGAACAATTATCTCGATTAATTTTTCTACTTTATTGAACAAGCCAGCAAGTACAAAATAATCGAAAACGTATTATTAGTAATCCTACTTCCAAAAAGAATGAAATGTATTATTTTGATAATTATAGTACTACGTACTTCCATTTTGACTAATGGATCAAAGTTTGAGCGATTAGTGACTGTCGTCTAAAGGCAGTAAGTAAACATAATTACTCCCTCCGGGTTAAAAAGAGTGTCTAGTTAATCTTTTTTTTTAGGGTAAAAAAGAGTGTCCACTTATCAAATTAAGAAATTAACCTTATTTTTTCAGATTTGTCCCTATTAAGTGTTTTGTTATCACATCCAGCACCTATTTAATGATGGCAGTTTAGTCAAATTATCTATTTTTTTCTATGAGTTAGAATTTTCTTAAGGAGTGTGCAAATGGCTAAATGAACACTCTTTTTAATATGGAGGAAGTACTGTTTTACTTATACTAATAAATTCTTGGTCATGAGAACTGAAGTCAAGCTCATTAAATGTCTCCAACAAGTTACAAAGCAGGGACCAAGCCGCATTTAAAATAACGGGTTCGACAAAATTCAATAGTTTTAGCTAATTCAAATGTTATATTCATGATAAATGATCATTTAGTACTATGTATAAATAATATATTCAAAACCCAATAAGGAAAAAAGATTAAAAATCACAGTAAACTAAAAAACTCTGTTACAAAGTTTTTTTTTTTTTTTTAAAAAAAAAAAGTCTGGATGAATGTTGAACGAAAAATAGTAGTAGTAATTAATAAGGTCAAATTTGTTTCTATTATAGAACCTTATTACTATATAGTACTCCTTTTTCTAGAATGACAAATTCAGAGCATGATATTCAACGAATCCAATGCGTGAAGTGAGATTTATATATTTCTCCTTTTAGTTTAAAACAACATGTACATATATATGTTTGGAGAATATCTATAAAAATATTACCAATCAATATTACATACTGAAATATTTTAAAAGTATGTGATTTAACAGAAAAAATCAATTATCAGATAGGAATTTTCAGCAATTAAAGACTTTTTTCCGACCGGAATTATATCTGTAGTACCAGTGTTGGAGTAAAAGTGACCTAACTTTTGTTTTTATATAATGTTTCGTGCACAAAAAAGTGATTGATATGCACAAAAAAAAGAAGGCAAATAGAAGATTTTTTTTTTTTTTTAAAAGAAAAAAGAGGACACACAGAGACGGAGTTCCCTAATTAAATGAAGCTGTTTTCTCCATCTTTTAATACTACTAACTTCATTTTGGTGTCTTTTCTTCTTGTCATAAATGCAAATGAAACGTTAAACTATTTTTCCACACCTGCAAACGAAGTAAACCGCCATAAATGCCACATTATATGTGAAACAGCTTCACAATTCATAGACTAGACAAAAGAAAAAATAAAAACTAAACTAAAGTAATTAATATTGTCACTTTTTTGTGGAAAAAATATCACTTTTATAGTATCTTTTTCAAACAAATACTAGTAACTCCTTTTGTATAGTATCATAGACATTTCCTAAGAAATAATATAGCTCCTTTTGCTATAGTTAATGTGTATTAAGAGGACTTTGACAGTTAGAAGTACGTTATTGATCATTAAATTTGATGATATGAAACTTCCTCTACTGAAATTTGTGAATTGTCATGTTTATTAAACGAGTTTAAAGTGTATATTTACTATTTGATGGTGAAACATGTTTGATCTTACATAGACATTTTTGATTTTATCTAGGGAATAAAAAAAATTATATGTTGAAATGTACAATAGTATGTCCCATAAGATTCTTATTACTATATATTTTGAATTTATTAAATTGTCTATTTAAGTAAAGTAGACACCACTCTATATATATAATACACACTCTTGGTACTTTCTTAATGTTAAAAATTGTAGCCAAATTTAGTCAATTGCACATTATTGAAGTGAACTTGACTCACCTATGATTAAGGTTATTAGGTATCTAATTTAAATGGTGTTTTAAAACTTTATAAATAGAGAGATAATATATAGAAGGTCAGGGGCGAATCTACTAAGGCCCGTGGGGATGCCACGCCACCCGCAAGCTTCGGTGAAAACGCTGTGTATATATGTATATATATACATAAGAAATCATATAAATAGTTAGATTGCCACCCGAAGTAACAAATGGCCTCATGGTGCCAGTGGCAAAGCGCGTTAGTTTCCTCCTTGGTGACCAGGGTTTGAACCTCACTTACAACATTTAATTGAACTTTTGGCTTGCTGCAGTAAATAGACATTACACATTAAATTCTACAAATTGACTCCCCAAATTTATGAACCCATTTATATCAGTTGCCTCTTTCTTTTTTTCTTTTTTTCTTTTTCTTTTTTCATTTCCTTAATTCCTCTTGACTTGCTTTTAATAATTACTATTTATTAATTCTTGACTTTTTTTCCTCTCTTATTAGTTATTCGTTAAAATATAAGAAGTTAAATTATCATAAGTTTTATAGTCCAAAGTTCTAATCCGTGTGCCAAGTTGTTGTAATTATTACGTGTTTTCATTCTATCGTTTTGTCTAATATAAATGGAAGAAACTAATAACCTGACCCGAAGCCCAACGTAATTGACCAAAATTTTACTCTATTTGGAATCGGAAAAAAAAAATGGCACCCGGAGCCTCCAAATCCTGAATCTGCCTTTGTAAAAGGTAGTAATAAAAATAATAAAAATCACACAATTTTGGACAATCATTTGGTATCCGTTATATTCTGGCCCATCTAATTCAGATACGTCGCGCAAGATCATTAAAGAAAAAAACGTTCTTACCAAGAATTTTTTTATTCTCAAAGTTTGAAAACTCAAAACCTCGGATTAAAGATCGAAAATTTTATCTATCCAGCACACTCGTCAGTGGTATAAAAATCAAACATGAAATGTTGATTAAATTAGCGTACAATTCCAAGTTTGAGGCTCAAGAAATAAAGCATAAAAGAGAGAGCATTTTCCAATTTCCAATCATATCAGCAGCTGACTTATGAACCGACAAACCCCTAAACTAAATCCCCTTTTTGCCCAAACATGAGGAGGAAAAAGAACAAGTTGCACCCTCAAAATTATTGGCCGCACAATCTCATTTTGTAATTTAATTATTGTTCCCCTCAAACAAATAAATTTCTATTACTCTATCCGGTCTCAAGGTATTTGTTCATTTTTTTTTAGATGCCCCTCAAGAAATATTAATTAGAAAGGATATTTGATTAACTTTATTCTTATATATGTCAAAGTTATAATCTCTCTCCATAAAATATTCGCTCTATTTATGTGTCATCTCTATCAATGACAAAACTCTATTAAGGATAAAAAGGAAAAAACATAATCAATTGTGTCTTGAATTTCTAAAACGATAAATAATTTGAGATAACTATGTTTAATAACCACGATAAAGAATTTGAGACGGAGAGAGTAATAGTCTTTATGATTAACGTGTCATTTATAACACATCTCTGACTATTTGACTTGACGACAATGGTCATTAGTCAATTTCCCAATTAATATAATAACAACAAAACTAGGAAATTAATGACAGTGAACATTATTTCTTTCTTCTATTTAATTGACCCCTTTTTGGTTGTTCCCTTTCATCATTTTCTGCCCCTTCTTTCCTTTGGCCCTTTTACCTTATATTCTCTTGTCTAAAAATATCCCTGTGCCCTTCTTCTTAATTCTTGTTGCTGCTGCAGAATATTACTAGTAATAATTCTGATTTTTGCAGCTAATTAATTTAATGGAAATTATGCCAGAAAATTCCACTTGTTTGGAGCTCACCATATCTATTCCTGGTTCTTCTTCTTCATCATCTTTTCCTTCTTCTGGTAAGTAAATATAATCCTATCATTTTTTGAGTTCTATCACTAGAGAAAAGTTTTTAAATTTTCAAAAAGTTAAGATATTACTTTTGGAGTAGTTTGATTGGCAGTGTTTGCCCCTTTTTGATAGAGGATTTAATTTCGTTAATTAATTGCATGATATTTTCTATTTTCATCCCCTTTTCTTATTAAAAAAAAAAAAAACAGTGACGAAATCAGAAATTTAACTATGTTGCGTTTAAGATTTGATATATCTTAAAAATTAGACATAGAAAAATTTTCAAATGGACGCGTGGGTGTATTTTAAAGTTACTGAGTTTATAATTGAATTCAGTATTTTCAACGCAAAGCATATTTTATTATGCGTAAGAATTTGTTAAAATTGTCAAATAGCAGATATTGAAACACATAAATTTAAAAATGTATAATAAGTTAGTGCTAAGAACCTTAAATGTTGAACTCGTACAATTTAAATTTTGAATCCGTCTTTGACTTTCCGGCAAAGGGTATTAACCTGACCAGGGTTCGTGGATTGTAGCTTTGTCCTAGTACGAAGGTTTAGGGTTTCTTGCATGGTTTATACATTCTCCCTTTGTTGAATTAGTGAAAGCTTCTTTCTTTCTTTTTTGTTGCTTTTTATTATTATTGTTTTTTGGATGGTATATATGATCAATTATTATTTCTTTTAATTTTCTTCTTTCCTTTATTTTTCCAAGTCTTGGTTTGATTCTTAATTTTTTCTTTTGATCGATGAAGGTGAAGGGGGTGGTGGTTATAATATGATGAGGGAGCTGGATATAAATCAAGTGCCATCAGGTGGAAATATGAATGAAGAAGAAAGCATGGAAGAAGAAGAAGAAGAAGAAGAAGAGAGCTCTAATAATAATATTAATGGAGTACTTTGTGGCCCTCCAAGAAAAAAACTCCGTTTAACAAAACAACAATCTTTCCTTCTTGAAGAAAGCTTCAGACAAAATCACACTTTGAACCCTGTAAGTATTAATACATCGCCAATCTCCATTTCTACGACCTTTTCTGTTTAAATCTATGTGATGAACTTCTTTAGTATGTTTTAAAAGAATGATAATTTTTGTAATTAGTAATGATAATTTTTGTAATTAGTAATAAATTAACCGCAATTTTTTCTTTATAGTTAATGAGATAATTTATAGTCCCATGATTATTATGATTTGTTTTAGATCAAAAGTTTCAAAAAATATTCTTTCTTTTCTAGACTCCGTGCTCAGTCAAGTGCATCATATATTTTTTTTTTTCTAAAACTCCATGCCCAGTCAAAGTGTAACACATTTTTAGATTTCGTGTCTAGTCAAAATGCATCACATAAAATAGGACGGGTGAAGTATTTTTTTTTTCTTTCTATTTGATCATCCTTTAATCATCTCTATAATGGCAAATAAATGCAGAAACAAAAGGAAGCTTTAGCCACGCAATTAAAGCTTAAGCCAAGGCAAGTGGAGGTTTGGTTTCAAAACCGTAGAGCAAGGTACTTTACAAATGCACTTTTTTCTTTATTACTGTGTCCAGTTAAAGTCAAATATTTGATACAAAGTGACTGTCACTTAAAAAACCAAATCAAAATAGAGTAATTTTAGTTTTCCAGTTCTACCGTTACTATTCTTCCCAGAAGACATTAGTGTTGAACGTATTCATTAAAGAAGAGATAAGAATAATATAGCCAAACACCCATTATGATTAATATTATAAGAAGTATTTTAATTTGTCTAATAAATGTGGCACTTCATCTGTTGGTTGCTGCTATTAACTCCAGTGACGTAGTCACGTGGAATAATGGGTGAACATCCTTCATAATAGAATTATATAGTGGGTACATAGAAAAATATACCGTGCATATAAGTTAAAAATTACTTTTTACACGTACATATTAGACCTTAAACATTCTTAGCGAATTCCTAACATCGCCACTGATTAATTAACTCATTGATGGTGTTGGTGGTTGAGATGAGATAATGGCGAGGATTTAACACTAATTTATGTTTCTTTAATTAATTTTATAACTAAAACTAAAACTAAGTAGGCGTTTGGACATGCGATTTTATCTCATGGTTTCATATCATGTCCTATTAATGTTCAAACCTCTTTATTACATATTATAAAGATAGTAAACTAATTATTCATCGGATAGAATAAGAACAAGTGGCTGGTATTAAAACAAGGATCAGATTCTATCCCAATGTTCTTCTTGTTGATCTTGCATTCTGAATATAGAAAGCGATAGTTCATTGTATAATGCAAATATCTGAATAAACTTTTAAGAACCAAAGTAAAATTAAGGCCCACATGTGTTATTTTTGGTGTACTTGTGTAGGCCATTAAATTCAAAGGTCAATTAAATACAGCTAAAATTATATTGGTAAATATGGGGCAGACACGCAGGGTAGCTATATTCAAGTCCATGAGTGGAATTCATGACTTTTTATGTTTAAAGTACAATAAGGTTTCAAAGTCAGCAATGCACGTACTTGTTGCACAGGCGAATTTAGTATTTTGAGTTAATGGATTTTAAATTCTAGAAAAAACAGTTTATTGGGTTTTAGACGAGTTGAATTCATGACTTTTTATGCTAAGAGTACATTAAGCTTTCTAAGTCTGTAATGCACGTACGTGTAGCTAGAGTCAGACTTAAAATTTTGAATTTATGGATTCTGTGTTTTGAAAAAGATAGCTAAGTTTTGAATATGGTATTAATACACATTAAGTTGAACTTTTAACATAGTATAGAGTTTTGGCAAAGCTGTCGGATTCTACCGAATAATTATATAATGCAAAGTTGTGTTATATGTGTACATTATAGTTAACTAGTAGAAAATGGATGCTTGTACTGTATAAATACTCAGGTTTAGCAACTTTAACATCTTTTTGGTGAAAACATAGTGGGAACAAACTCCAGAAAATTAGGGTCACAAAAGAAGTTTAATTAGAGACTTCAAAAAGAAATTTGACTCTCTCCTGGTTTCAGACCAAAAGAGGTTCCACCAAAGAAGAGGGAAATAAGACTTGTTACACTAAAGTCACATCAAGTTTGTAATTTAATTATTAACATATTGACAAATACTAGCTACTCTAATATAGTACTCCACCTTATATTTTGTAAATATATAATCTGGGATATTCATTTTTCCTTCTTTTTTTTTTTTTTTTTTTGTATAATTTCTGTTTTAGAGAAGCAAGAATAGACGGTCAATTTGAGCATTTAATAAGTTAATTACAAAAAAGTAATTAGCATTTAATTAGTCCAATATGTCGGACCAAAATGGTCCATAGAACAGTTTGTAGAGCAACTTTTTCAGGTGTTACTTATAATGTCTCACATGCACGTGTATTTAAAGATAGAAGAAAGGTTCAATGCATTAATTCCTTTATAATTATCCAACAGTTTCTTCTTTCCTGACGTGCAAAAAGTGAATTTACTGCATTACTGAACCAGCATCAATAATTAACTTTCAAAAACCAGATGCCTAGGGAAAAAAAGTTCCCTTTTATGCATAAGTTGCAGTAATCAACATTCTAATAACTCTACTGCTAGCATCATCGAATCGAATGTGGAAGAATAAATGGAATTAGATTTAGAGGTGTCAGATGAGAATTTAGACGGGTTAAAATGGGCTAAAAGTGACCCGTCCATTGTTATTCGAGCTAAGATAGACCAGGTCAAGATAGCCTAAACTATGAATTATAACCCAATCCCTCAAACACTTAAATTATTGTTTGTTTTCTTATAATTTAGTTAACTACAAAAAAAGAAAACTAACATAAAATTGTTTTTTTAATTATACCTATATATAATCCATTATATCGCACTCTAAAAAAATGTAGACATTTTGATAACATTTTCGACGAATCTATTTAGGCCACATATTTAGTTCAAATCAACCTAACTTCTAAACGAGCTGAATTGGATGGAATAAAATGAGTTGAGTTAATAAATGAACGACAGGTTAATAATAGGTTGGCGGGATCATGTTTTTATGGGTTAGTTTACCGCCCTAAATGGGATCCTCTTCTTAACCAAAAAATAGCTGGTTCTAAGTCCTAAAAATTAATTTTCTTAGTCTTTCCGCTAAATGGATCTTATGCGAATCTAAATTAGTTGAGTCAGTGTTCTGAATATCATAAACTCATAATATTAGTTATATTTGTGTTTTAACAGGAGCAAATTGAAGCAAACGGAGATGGAATGTGAGTACTTAAAGAGATGGTTTGGTTCATTGACCGAACAAAACCGAAGACTTAAAAGAGAAGTGGAAGAACTTCGAGCCATGAAAGTAGGCCCACCAACGGTGTTATCACCACACAGCTGCCAGCCGATGTCGGCGTCCACCCTTACCATGTGCCCTCATTGTGAACGCGTCACGAAGACCACGGTCAAAGACGAATCCAGAATTTAAAATCAGTAGGTTCGAAGTGGATACAATTTAACATGTAATATATATGGTTTCTTTTTTGTTCTTCATATGTTTATATGGTTCGAGTAAACAACAATAGTTCAGTGGTTTCAATTGAACTCAACTTCTTTCATCATGGGGGTATCTTCTTATTCTGTCTGTTCTTTAACTTGGGTTGCCATCTCTTTTGCTTATCTATTCCTTACTGGCCGAGTTAGCTTTTCTATTGAAAAAAAAACGACACAAGAACGTGTTCTTTTGTATAAGTTTCTTCCATATTTATTAGTTCTCCCAACAGTAAATGGTTCAACCACGCTCGGTGTCAAAAAATGATTGAGAGTACAACAGGGTGGCAACGAATGTTATTCTCCGTAGTTAGCAAGTATCGCACCAATTGAGAAAAACTAGATCCACCATGCATGATGCCGGATAGAGATCAATTCAGGATTTGAACTTAATGAATTCAAATTCAGAATTATACCACATTTTACACTATAAAAAACTGGATAATTTGCGGAGATCGAAAGTTATAATTCGCGGAGGTTTAGCCTCCACTGCTATTCTTTATGGAAGATAATGTTAGGCTTTAAAGACATGGACTTTAAGGATGAGTGTAGTGTGAATTGGGAAATGGTGGGAAAATAAAATGGAGGAAAACGAAATTCAAATAAATTTCTTCGTACAAAGGCACTTTGTCCCTCATTGGTGGGGAAAGCACTTCTTGTGTGCTTATATATAGAATCACCTCTTCTAGCTCTTAAAGAGTTGAGAAGAGGGAGGCTCACTTCGCGCCGTCGTCGTAGCTCGGCTCGATCTGATTGATTGATAATCTTTTTAGACCAAATTTATTTTCTAAATGCCATTATTTATTTTCCGTGATAAGTTAATTTAAAAATTAACGAAAATTAATTTTTTCCACATGGTAATATTACTGAATAGACACTACCGAACAGACACTGCCATTGACGAACAAGCATATCTTTCCCAAACCAGAGGCTATAAATTCCGAGGCTAAAAACACGATTTTCCTCTTGAAAAATTTCGAACAACTGAAACTTTGCGTTTTTACTCCCCTCTCTTCTGCATTCTGCATATTTTTCAAACCAAAAACGTATGTGTCCGGTGTGATTTGCTGCTGCCATTTGAGTTCGCTGAAGTTCTGTAATTTGCATTGCCGCTATTGCAAAATATTTTTCCGTTCTATGCTAGGAGAAATTAATCCATTAACCTTGGAAACTGTGAGGGGATTAGATTTCTTAAGGACACACAAGAAACTTGTGGGCTCGAAAATTTTCTATTTCATCTAATTTCTGTCGTTAACATTTTTTTGGTTTTTACAAAACAGAAACTGGTTTTAGGAATTACTGGAAAGTTACTGATTGTAGTAAATTACTGGTTTTAGTAAAGTTTTGGTAAATCACTGAATTTGAACATTTAGAGATAACAAGCTTAAGAAATCTAATTTTATTGTTTAATCTTTTGTGTTCTGGTTGTGTTGGAGACTAAGATCTTTGGATTTTCTACTTCGCTTTTGAGACTAAAGTTTCCGTAACTTTCTACTGATTTGTCCACTCGATTTGAAGAATATAAAAACTTCATCGAGCAATTAACATTTGGCTTTCAGTTTGAAGATATAAAAACTTCACTGATTTAACCTTCACCGATTTTGTTAATTCTGATTGTGTTTGTCAACAGAAATGGGAGACCAAACTCCAAATCTAAATGCTACTGCTACTGCCACACCAAACCCGTAGTTGGCTTTACAAGCAATGCTGCCTCCTCCAGTCGCTGCGTTAGAAAAGCCCGAAAGTTTACCGGGATTGATTTCAAAAGGTGGCAACAAAATATGTTCTTTTATTTGACAACTTCAAGTCTGCAAAAGTACAGTAAGGGAAAAGTTTCGGTTCTACTCAAATCAACTCCTAAAAGTGAATGTTTTATTGTGATCGAGGCTTGGAAGCACTCGAATTTCTTATGTAAGGACTATATACTTAGCGGACTGGAGGATGATCTTTACAACGTCTATAGTAATGTGGGAACTTTGAGGGAACTGTGGAATGTGTTGGAAAAGAAATATAAAATTGAGGATGCCAGATTGAAAAAGTTTATCGCTACTAAGTTCCTGGACTACAAAATGATAGACGGCAAGTTTGTTGTTACTCAAGTTCAAGTGTTACAGGTTATCATCCATGATCCCCTTGCTGAAGGTATAAGCCTAATTAATACTTCTGTGGAAAGTATTAAGTGTGCTGTGACTTACATAATTTTTATTGTAGGTTTGGTCATTAGTGACGCGTTTCAAGTGGCGGCAGTAATAGAGAAGTTGCCTCCTTTATGGAAGGACTTCAAAAATTACTTGAAACACAAACAAAAGGAGATGACCTTTGGAAGATCTCATCGTTCTATTAAGAATCGAGGAAAATAACAAGGCAGTAGAAAAGTAGGCTAAGGGGATATCAACAATGACCAGGGAGAACACATTGTTGAAACTGCTCCAACGAATCCAAAAAAGATAAAAATGGCGTCAGGATCAAGAAACTATCCCAACAAGAAGAAATTCAAGAGAAACTACCACAATTGTGGAAAAATCGGACACAAAGCTACAGATTGTTGTGCTCCGAAGAAGGAAAAGGAAAAATGTCAAGCTAATATGATTTAAACAAACGAGGAAGTTGATGACTTGTGCGGTATGTTGTTTGAGTGCAACCTAGTGGGAAATCCTAAAGAGTGGTGGATTGATTCTGGCGCCACTCGCCATATTTGTGCTATTAGAGAAGCATTCAATTCATATGCTCCTGCCGAACCTGACAAGATCATTTTTATAGGAAATTCCGCAACAGCCAAGATTGAAGGTTATGGAAAGATATTTCTGAAATGATTTCTGGCAAGGTGGCGACTCTCACAACATCTGTCATGTTCCAGAAATAAGGAAAAATTTAGTCTCTAGGGGACTTCTAGTAAAGAACGGTTTTAAGTGTGTGTATGTTTCAGACAAAGTTGTAATAAGTAAGAATGAGATGTACATAGGAAAAGGTTACCTTACAGAGGGTCTTTTCAAACTAAATGTAATGGTCGTTGATACTAAGAAAATTTCAGCTTCGTCTTACTTACTTGAGTC
Organism: Lycium ferocissimum; assembly: GCF_029784015.1. Lineage (NCBI taxonomy): Eukaryota > Viridiplantae > Streptophyta > Magnoliopsida > Solanales > Solanaceae > Lycium > Lycium ferocissimum. The sequence continues at coordinate 21,296,458 of NC_081349.1, forward strand.
AAATGATTTATGGCATTACCGTTTAGGACATGTCAATTATAAACCTTGCGAAAAATGGTTAATTGGATGTATTGCCTAAATTTGAATGCGACAATTTAAAATGTCAAATACGTGTGGAATTTAAGTATGCTAAACATCCTTACAAGTCAATCGAAAGGAATTCAAATCCTTTAAACTTAATTCACACAGATATATGTAACATGAAGTCAACTCCATCTCGCGATGGAAAGAAGTATTTCATTACTTTCATTGACAACAACACTCATTATTGTTATGTTTATTTACTTAATAGTAAAGATGAAGCAATTGAAGCACTCAGGCAATACAAAAGTGAATTTGAGACTCAACTTAACAAAAAGATTAAAATGATAAGGAGTGACAAGGGTGGCGAATACGAATCTCCTTGTAAAGAAATTTGTTTGGAATATGACATTATTCATCAAACAACTGCCCCTTCGTCTCCACAATCCAATGAGATTGCACAAAGAAAAAATAGAACATTAAAGGAGATGATGAATGCCTTGCTGTTAAGTTCTGGTTTACCCCAGAATTTGGGGGGGGGGGGGGGGAGCTATTCTTACAGCTAATAGAATACTTAATCGAGTTTCCCATAGAAAAACAAAATCCATTCCATATGAGAGATAGAAATGAAGAAATCCCAGCTTGAAATACTTCAAAGTGCGGGGTGTCTAGCTAAGGTACAAGTTCCTAAACCCAAAAGGGTAAAAATAGGACCGAAAACCATAGATTGTGTTTTCATAGGATATTGCACCAATAGCAAAGCATATGGATTTTTGGTTCACAACAAAAAATCACGACATGTTAATACGGTAATAGAATCAGATAATGCAGAATTTTTTGAAAATATTTATCCATATAAAGAGAAGTGTGAGTCGCTTAGCGAAAAATCTAAATGACCTCGGGAACAGACAAAGGAAATTACTCCTAATGAGGAGAACCCAAGACGTAGCAAACGTCAAAGGACATCAACTTCCTTTGGTCCAGACTTTCTAACTTTCTTAATGGAAAAAAAATAGCCTCAAACTTTTAAGGAAACAGTGTCTTCTTCAGAAGAACAATATCGGAAAGAGACAGTTAATAGTGAAATAGAATCCATTTTAAGCAACCCTACTTGGGAGTTGGTTGATCTTCCTCCAGGGATCAAACCTTTAGGTTCCAAATGGATTTTCAAAAGAAAAAAGAAAGTTGATGGCACTATTGACAAATATAAGGCAAGACTTGTTGTCAAAGGTCTTAGACAACGAGAAGCCTTGATTTTTTTGACACATACTCACCAGTAACGAGAATTACATCTAATTGGGTGTTAATAGCGTTGGTCATCGTGTATGACCTTCAAGTTCATCAAGTGGATGTTAAAACTGCATTCTTAAATGGAGATTTGGAGGAAGAAATTTACATGAAAAACCTGAAGGGTTTGTGGTTCCTGGAAAAGAAAAAAGGTGTATAGACTCGTTAAGTCACTTTATAGACTTAAACAATCATTGAAAAAATGGCAATGCGAAATTTGATCAAACAATGTTGTCAAATGGATTTAAGATCAATGAGTGTGATAAATGTGTTTACATTAGTTGATGACATGCTAATAATGAGTAAAGACATTGCCGACATAAATGCTACTAAGCGTATGCTTGCTAGCAAGTTTAATATGAAAGACTTAGGAGTTGCCGATTTAATTTTAGGAATTAAAATCCGCAAAACTCCTCAAGTCCTAGCATTGTCTCAATCTCATTATATCAAAATGGTACTTGAAAAGTTCAAACATTTGGACTTCAAGGTAGCACGAACTCCAATTGACTTAAACCAGAATTTTGTGAGAAATAAAGGTCCAAGCAAGTCTCAATTAGAGTATGCTCGAGTGTTGGGAAGTTTGATGTACATCATAAATTGTACACGGCTAGATATAGCTTGTGCGATAAGCAAATTAAGCCGATACACAAGTAATTCTGATCAAACTCATTGGATGGCAATGAAACAAGTTTTGGTGTATTTACAATACACACAAGACTTGGCTTTGCACTACAATTCGTATCCCGCAATAATAGAGGGATATTGTGATGCAAATTGGATCACCGGATCAATCGGGAAACTAAGTCCACAAGTGGATATGTGTTTACCATTGGTGGAGGAGCAGTGTCTTAGAAGGCATCCAAACAAATGTGTATTGCCCACTCTACAATGAAGTCTGAGTTCATAGCTTTAGACAAAGCCGGTGAAGAAGTTGAATGGCTCCAAAATTTCTTAGAAGATATTCCATTGTGGCCTAAACCTTTGGCGCCTATATGCATAGATTGTGATAGTCAAGCGGCAATAAGAAGGGCTGGGAGCGTTATGTATAACGACAAATCTCGTCACATACGATGAAGATATAATACCTTCAGACAACTACTCTGTAGTGGAATTATCATAATTGACTATGTAAGATCAAAGAATAATGTGTCAGATCCATTTACAAAAGGCCTAGCTAGAGAGGCGGTTGAGAAAACATTTAAGGGAATCGGATTATGGCCGAGGACAAGTCAACATGGCGGTAACTCTACCTAGAAGACTGGAGATCCCAAGGTCTAGGTTCAAGGAGATCAAAAAAAGTTATGATTGATGGTTCAACATTGTCAAATAAATTTTTGGTCCATTCTCTTGATGAAGACAATGTTCAGTACCAAGGATGAAGCATTACGGCTTTTTAATGGTTTCTAAGTTTAATACAGGGTATATCAAATTGTGTTTCTAAAGGATTACATGTTTAGGAATCACCTATGTAAGTGTGAAGTGTAAGCCATTTCAAGGAGAATTCTGTAAGGCCAATTCTCTACTCACTTACAAGACCAGGCGCAGTTCATGGCTGAAACGAACACAACAATGAGAACCAAAGACGGTTAAAGGGTTAATTGTGTGACATGTGGTTTTCTAGGTATACACCAAAGTTCGACGGCTTAAAGATATCAAATCTACCGATTGATCGAGTATATCCGACATGTGTTCACTATAAAAAGTTCAAAGGGAAACCTACTTATCCAGATGCGATTAATCCTTACTTGCAAATCACACAAGTTTTTTCATGTATCGTATAGCCATTACCCATTCATGTGGGGAATTGTTAGGCTTTAAAGACATGGGTTTTAAAGATAAGTGTAGTGTGAATTGGGAAATGGTGGAAAAATAAAATGGACGGAAATGAAATTCAAATAAATTCAATTGTACAAAGGCACTTTGTGGCACTTTGTCCCTCATTGGTGGGGGAGAACGCTTCTTGTGTGCTTATATGGAATCACCTCTTTTAGCTTTTAAAGAGTTGAAAAGAGGGAGTCGCCTCGCGCCGCCGCCATTGTCGCTCTGCATCGGCTTCGGCTTTGGTCAAATGATTTGATTGATAATCTTTTTGGACCAAATTTATTTTTTAAATGCCATTATTTGTTTTCCTAAATTCTGATATTTTCGCAATAATTTATTTAAAAATTCATGGAAATTAATTTTTCATGGTAATATTATCGAATAGACACTATCGAACAGACACTGCCATTGACGAACAGGCATGTCTTTTCCAAATCTGTAGCTTAAAATTCCGAGGCTCTACCTCGCCTTTTCACTACTGAAAAATTTCAAACAACTGAAACTTTGCGTTTTTACTCCCTTCTCTCTTCTGCATTCTGCATATTTTTCAAACAAAAAACGTAAGTGTCTAATGTGATTTGCTGCCGCCATTTGAGTTCACCGAAATTCTACAATTTGCATTGCCGCTATTGCAGAATAGTTTTCTGTTTTATGCTGATTAATCCATTAACCTTGGAAACTGTGAGGAGATTAGAATTCTTAAGGACGCACAAGAAACTTGTGGGCTTGGAAATTTTCTATTTCATCTAATTTATGTCATCAACATTTTTCTGGTTTTTACAAAACAGAAACTGGTTTTAGGAAATTACTGGAAAGTTACTGATTGTAGTAAATTACTGGTTTTAGTAAAGATAACAAATAAAACCCCCGCGAATTACAATTTTTAACCCCCGCAAATTACCCATTTTTTTGTAGTATTAAAAATCTATCGTTTGTACTTGTTTAGTATTTTTTAATATTTTTCTTATACCTATATACATGATTTAAGTCCAAGCAAAATTGAGTTTGAATAAGCCTTCACTGGATTCATCCCTGATTGATGAGTCAAACTATTGAGTTCGAATAATCCTTCTCTAGATCCGCCCCTGATTAATAAGTTAAAACTATTGAGTTTGAATAATCCTTCACTGGATCCGTCCCTAATTAATAAGTCAAAACTATTGAGTTCGGATAATCCTTTACTAGATCCGGCCTGGGTTGGGGACAAGGGTGGCCCCACAAAAGGCACCAATAACACTAACTTGTCTGGTAAAGTAGCATTGCAATATATTCAGCCCGACAGGGAACACCCTTTCGCAGCAATTGTTAGTAATCAGCTTCCTTAATAATTATGTTGTAATGACTAATGATGATTTGATGAATCCCCTCAACAAGATAAAAGAGTAATTATTAATCATGTTGATATATAGTGGCACGGTATATTGTAGCTTTATGTGCATTGTACTGAAAATATTGTAAACTAAATTTGGTGTTCCACACTCAGATAGACAATTAATCATATTCATATGGTTGCAAATTTTGTTGTCTTCTTGTATTTATATTTACCCCTTTGATTTTAACATGTTACCTATTCTCTTCCCTTAATTAACTTTTCTTAAAAGCATATAGGAAATCGAAAAGAAATCCATAGATCTTGTTTTGTTTATAGCAAAAATGATTATGTAAAAGTAACTAGAATGGCAGAAGAGTTAAATCGCACTAATGAGTAATATCTCACAAAAAGAGACAATCCAACTTGTTATACATTGATATATGAGACCAAAAGACTGAAAGCAGAAAGCAAGAACAACAATCACTACTTAATTACTCACAATTTATGAATATTATAGACTATCTCCCCTAATATAAAAAAGAAAAAGAAAAATTACAACATTATCTCATTTACCTGGAAGGAAGTGTGCATATTCTTCTAAATTATAATTGTGGTATGCCCCGGTAAGTAGTATTGGTATGCATTTTCCCAAACATGGCCATTTACAAACACTTCATACATTATAAGTCAATTTTTTGCACGGATTTCCCTTCATATGGACTGATCTTTAATTTTTGGTGAAACTTACATAAATAGCTACCGTTTAATAGCTTCTAATAAGATATAACTATAAAATTGTTAATTATGAAGAGTAGCTAGTTTTTATGTTAAAATGCGTGTATTTCATTTATTTATTTTTTGAAATACAGTGAAATACACGGAAATACAAAATCGGATTGAGTAAAAATAGGCTATATTTTTTGAACAGATTCTTCTTTTTCTTTTTTAATGGTAAGTCAAATTAAATCAATCATATTTCACGCATAACGGCTGATGTTCAATAACAGCTCACATCTTTCTCTCCCCCTATTACTCCATGCCAAACAGAAATACGCTGAAATATATTGAAATACACATAATCAATGGCAAAAATAATACACTGAGATACACTAAAATATAAAACACAGTGAAATACACATAATCAATGGCAAAAATAATACACTAAAATATACAGAAAATTAGATATATTTTTTGTTAATACACTGAAATATATTGAAATATTTTATCAAACACTTGGTGGGCATGAAGCTCCACAACTCCCATCAATGATGTTTCTACACCAACAATCTATTATCTTGCTCCTAGATGATGCTACAATATTATATTGTTATAATCAATACTATTCTTCATCACTCATAAGATAAACAACACCACATGATCAGCAAACATAAGATGGATTTTCCTCTTCTTTCGGCCCATCCATGGAGATTTAGCAGACGAATTGTTATGGCTGAGCTTCGGTCATTGGCTAGAGATCCTCCACTGCTTTCCTCGTTGCTACTTCCTCTACCAACAACAATAATCACGACAACCACTGTGACAGAGATCGCGGGGAAGCAAAAATGAATTGGATTCTGAAAAGGGAGAGAAAAACAGTGAATATTGAAGGTGGAAAGAGAAACGTATGAGAGATGAAAGAGAAATAGGAGTGGAAAAGGGAAGAAACTGTATGAAGTGGGAGAGAGTCCATAAAATATGCTTGGTTGGAGGAAATAACCGTGTGTATATCATTGTTTGCTATGATATGTAAATAAAAAACTCATTTAACTACTAATAGTTAATTAATTAAATTGTAGTTATCATCCATAAATAAGTCTTAGAGGTAGTTATGCTAGGTAAAAATTCCAAATTTTTGCGCCTCATATATGTGGTCTTAATTTTCCCACTACTGCTTAATGAAAATATCTAGATATGCTTCGCTCGGCATAAGTTCTGTAACATTTTTATCTTCGAAAACTGAAGGAGTGCCTCGTTCAGGACAAGTTCTGTAGGAATTAAGTTATGCGGCATAAGTTGTGTGATATTTTTTAGATTATGTTGAGTGTTGAAAGTTTTGCCTTTTCTGGCATAACTTGTGTGGATGTGGTGACACATATGCGAAGGTAAACGCTAACTATGCCGAGCGAAATCCAAAGTTACGCCTGGTTTTAGATTATGTTGAATGTTGAAATTTTGCCTTATCAGACATAATTACTTGTGGGATGTAATGATACACATGCCGAAACTAAACGCTAACTATACCGGTTAAAATTTAGTTTATGCCGCGTTAAAAGTGTTGAAGGCCAAAAATTAAAGTCCACAAATTTGAGGGACAAGAATTAAAGACCACACCGAAATAGGGGAATTTGTGGGAACAACCCATTATAAGTTGCCAATCCCATATTAATATTGCACGATTTCCCTTATTCAAGGGTGGTCTTTATTTTTTGTCCTTCGCATAAAACTCCTAGGTTCTGGGTTTGAACCCCGTTCAATCTACAATTAAAAAAAAAAAAAAAAAATCACAAGGCAGAGTTTGACTGCAAACTCTACTTAAGGTAGAGATTTGCCTTCAGGCGACAACTTTTTTTTTATTTTTTTTATTTTTTTTTATTTTTTAACTCAGCTGGAATTTTGCAAAACTCCGCCATAACACCTAACTTTTGTCTGAACAGACCTAATTTTGCTACGAAACTCTGCCTTGTAGTTTTTATTTTTTTACTAGGCCAGGATCCGAGCCCCAAACCTCGAAGTATTAGCCGAAGGGCAAAAATTAAAAACCAACAATTTGAGAGGTAAAAATTAAAGACCAGTGCCTAGGGGTGTACAAAGCAAACTAACAAACCACACCAAACTGATAAACCGAGTCAAACCAAGAAAAAAAAACCCGACTAGTGGTTTGGTTTGACTTGATTTGGTGTTGAAAAAAAAAATCCGACCATAATTGGTTTGGTTTGGTTTGGTTTTAGATAAAAAAAAGTCAAACCGACCCGACATTACGTGTATTCAATTTTTAAAATATTTTATACATAAAAATATTTATTTGTAATGTAATTTGTAAATATTTCCTAAAAATTTTCATAGTTTTTTCACTCTTTGTCTTTTATCATATTATTTTAAGCTTGAACTTAGAATTTTGAATGTCAATAAGTTTTATATCCCATGAATGTTAGTAACTCAAATAAAGTCCAAATCAAAACAAACTCAACACTAATGCTAACAAAAGAAATTCAATTCTAACACTAGGAATGACAGTAATGTTGGATATTTATTCTTTAGTTTTGCATAATTGGTTTAGAGTAAATACACAGCTTAATTTTTTTCTTTATCATGTAATTAATACTTATTAGCCGTACTTATTTTAGCATAACTTAGTATTTAGGTTAAAGTCATTTTCATTATGGCTTATTAATTAGCAATATTTATTTTAACCGAATTTATTATCTTTTTTGTTGAATATTTTAATACGAGTCATCACCCATCTCACATTTTGTTTTATTTTCTTAAGAAATACCTTAGTTATATAGTTGTATCTTACTAGGACTAAAGAAATATTTGAAGTAAAAGTCATATGTTTTGTATGAAGACTTTTTCGGAAAAAACTCGAAAAAACTGAATAACCCGAGAAAACCCGAAGTTGAAAAATCCGAATTTTATTGATTTGGTTTAGTTTATAAATTTGAAAACCCTACGCATTTGATTTGGTTTGATATTTGAAAAATCCAAACCAACTCAGTCTATGTACACCCCTATCAGTGCCTTTGAAGGACATTCCGCGCAGAAAAATGTATTAATATTTTATATAAGAGAGCCCACCTTCTCATCTAATGGACTTGATTGGTGCAATCTTCGACCCACTATCTGTATGTATGAGATGCTCATCATCAAGACAAATGTAACAGCCCGTAAACTTGAACTAGGTGTGAACATGCAAAAATCTAGTATTAAGATGATATTATGTCGATATGAATCCATTCTTGATGAATTCGGGTGGAAAATGGTCGTTTTGAAGTCAAACCAACTAGTGAAGTTCTTAAGGCCTCTTAAATTCGCCTAAATTTTGGTAGGTCTGTCTTCTAGGCGATTTTTATGAAAATGTGTTGCGAATTTGGAAACACTTCCTCAATGAAAGTTGTAGATCTTTGAAATAGCTTTCCAACGGTAGGTCTCCCAGCCCAAACGGAGTTACGTACTAGAAGTTATGTCCATTTTACCAAACACTGTATAGAACCGACACACGCCGCCTTTTCAGGCGCGTGGGGGAGCGTGCAATGGCCCCGCATCGCGGGCCAATCGCGCAAGTCTGAGTATTTGAGCTGCAGAAAATCGCGCGATGGTCCCGCATCGCGGACCCATCGCGTAACGGGTCGCATTTAGGTCAAAAATTCGGGTTTACGCGTTTTCAGTTATATTTAAGGTTGGGGTTTATTTCCCAAAGACCCTATTCACGAAAATTTACCCTAAAGTCAATAAGAACAAGTCCCAAGCCTCAAGAACCCTAAAAGGTAAGTGTTATCATGATTCTAGGTTGAATTCAAGTCTCGATTCCCTTTCTAACATCAAACCCATGATTCTTAACATGATTTTGTGATCAAAACCTAGGGTTGCAACATAATTCTTTCCAAAGTGATTCAAGCTAGGGTTTGGGTGTTCTTCATTAGAAAAGTGATTTGTTAAACTATGTTTAACAAATTAAGGTATGTCTCCCTTTTAAAAACCTTATTTTGAATGTATGTCTCCCTTTTAAAAACCTTATTTTGAATGTATGTCTCCCTTTTAAAAACCTTATTTTGAATGTATGTCTCCCTTTTAAAAACCTTATTTTGGATGTATGTCTCCCTTTTAAAAACCTTATTTTGAATGTATGTCTCTTCAAAAAAAAAAAAAATCCTTTTTAACTATAAAGGTGATTTGTATGTCTCTTTTGAACATACTTGTTTCTATCGGTTTTTACGAACTCTTTGGTTGTGATTTGTATGTCTCTTTTAAAATCACTTTTGAAACCATTGTTGGAAGTATTAATTTTATTGAAGATTCTTTAATGAATGAAAGGAAAAGTAATTCTTCTCATGGTTCTTGAACTCCAATTCATGACTAAATGGTGGTTAATGTGTGTGAGGGGACAAACCCACATTAAACCTAGATTGTAACAAACTCTATATATGTATATGTTATTATGAATGTCTTCCTCTATAAGAGATGCTTAATAATGAAGGAGAACGATTGGTAATGATATTGGAATTCTCTTGATGGATGATTTAACTAGTTACTTGAAAGGTTGTTGACTCATAAAAGTATGTTATTACGAATTGTGGAAATTGAAACTTGTTTAAAGAAGTGAAACGTTTTCAGGACATTCTTTGAAACGATTTATCTTTACGATATGGCATAACGAACCTTAATGGTAAATGGTGATGTGACTACCTTGAGATGAATTGTAATTCGACTTTTATGCTATGAACTCTGTTGGTGTGCTTACGCCTAGCCATTCGGGAGGATGAATGGTTACCGAGGGTCTCATATTCCGGTGTGCTTACGCCTAGCCATTCGGGAGGATGAGTGGTCACCGAGGATCTCATAATCCGGTGTGCTTATGCCTAGCCATTCGGGAGGATGAGTGGTCACCGAGGATCTCATATTCCGGTGTGCTTATGCCTAGCCATTCGGAGGATGAGTGGTCACCGAGGATCTCATAATCCGGTGTGCTTATGCCTAGCCATTCGGGAGGATGAGTGGTCACCGAGGATCTCATATTCCGGTGTGCTTATGCCTAGCCATTCGGGAGGATGAGTGGTCACCGAGGATCTCATATTCCGGTGTGCTTACGCCTAGCCATTCGGGAGGAGTGGTCACCGAGGATTTCATATTCGGTGTGTTTATGCCTAGCCATTCGGGAGGATGAGTGGTCACCGAGGATTTTATAATCCAGTGGTGCGTCCGTGACAAAGGAACCCTATGGTGATCCCTCGACGTGGTTTATTCTTGGTCCGTATCGGCACGTGTGACATTCTTATTCTCTTATGGAATTGTTGATGACTATCTTAATTGATCAATTTGAAAGGCATATTTGAAAGTTGTAACTTGACAAAAGACTTTATAATCGGTTTTGATAATTCTTATTAAGATACACATGCGATTACTTGTCTTATATTGAGTAATGGTTTTGTAAATCGTTTAACAAATGATATTAAGAATCAAAAAAGTGGAATGACCGTTTTTATGCCATCTTCTCGTAACTGATTTCTTTATGTATTATTATATTTTATTTTTATAATATTTGTTGTCCCGAGACACTCACCGAGTACCCGGTACTCGTGCATACCATTGTTGTTTTTGATGGTATGTTAGGTATCATTGAGGAGCGTGTTCGTGATACGCCTACGACTTAAGAGAACTTGCTCGCTTCGAGACTATTCGGTGAGCCCACATGATTGTTCGTGGGGCACCATTCTATCTTTACTCTTCGCCTTTTAGTTTCGGGTCGCGTCCCGATGATTTAGACATTCATCATTATCTTAAGCTCCATAGTATACGTTTTTATGGGTAGTTGTTGAGTTATTGATTAACTCTCGGGCACGTTATTACGTTTGACTAAGTATTTGGTGAATAAAGACTTCCGCTAATTTAATTCTTATATGCGTGATTCGTTTACCTTTATTTTATAAACTGTTGGAGGCGAATGTTGAACCTGGCGGGTTCAAGTGTTATTATTGTATCGTTTAGGTTCTTTCGATGTTGTTCATGACGTCGGATGCTGGTCACGTCTAGGGTGGGTTTTGGGGCGTGACAACAAATGAGGGGCAATTTGGACGATTATCCTTCATACAGCCTGGTCTTTAATTCTAGTCCTTCAATTCGCTGGTTTTTAATTTTTGTCCTTCACTTAAAAAGTGGCCGAGATATTCTAAAGTTCTGGGTTCGAAACCCAGTAGAGTCAAAAATAATAATATTTTCGCAAGACATAGGTTTCTATGAACCTGTGCCTATTCTTGCGAAGTTATATAGAATCTATACCGAAGACGATAGACTTTGCCTTATAAGGCAAAATTTGAGTTATGCCTTAAGGCATAACTGAAAGTCTGTCGGCTCTGGTAGACTTTGCCTTATCAGGTAGACTTTTAGTTATGCCTTAAGGCAAAGTCTTGCCTTGCAAATTATTATTATTATTATTATTTTTACTGAGCAGGTTCGAACCTAGAATTTCAGAGTATTTTCGGCCACCTTTTTAAGCGAAGGATAAAAATTAAAGACCCGCAATTTGAGGGGTAAAATTGAAAACCACCCCCCCCCCCCCCAAAAAAAAAGGACAATCAGAGCAAAAAAAATAAAAATACGAATGGAGTATGAAATTACTTTTATACTCCTCGAATAATCCTTAGTACAAGAAGGATATCACACTCATTTTGTGAATACGTTAAACTTCTCGTATAATATTGCTGGTCTTACAATTGTTTTATGAAAAAATGTCTTTTATTTTGATCAGTATCCTCCTATTGCATATATAATTCTGGCGTTATATTCCTCTTTCAATTCAACTCTCTTATTTAAATTCCATGCAAGTTTGATGACTCCGTTATGCTAGACAAAAAGAACAGGCAATGCCAAGGGTGCTTCCTCATTACAAGTATATGTGTGTGTATATTTCAAGCTATAAGTAGAGATGATTATCATGCAAAATTAAAGCCCCCAAAGCTCCATCAACTCATTAATTAGCTCACTACAAAGTTAGTAGTATTTCTTTTTACTACTTATCCTGTCCCATTTTCTAAAATCATCTCAAGTAAACACATACATTTAAACTTGAAGAACTTCTTTTTGTTATAGCATTGATCAAGATTCTAATTTCTTATTTCCTTTTTGCTCTATTATTTCTTTTTTCCCAACCCAAATATGAGAAAGGGAAAAAGTTGACAAAAGAAATGAGAGAGCAAAAAGGAAAGAAGAAATTAGAATCTTGATCAATGCCGTAACAAAAAGAAGTTCTTCAAGTCCAAATTTATGTTTCTCTTGAGGTGATATTTTAAGAAATGGCAAGTGATTAATTAACTAATAAAAGGAATACTAGTAGGTAAACAGTTCTCGAAGGAATGAAATTAATTAACTTATTAGCAACTGTGGATAAATTCTTTTTCTTTAAACGAATAAAAAATAGTTGTTGGTGGAAGTCAATTGATTATAAACCAATACAAGAAGTTCCTCTCCGCCTATCCATGTATTTGGCAACTGATTTACCAATAAAATAAAAAAAATAAAAAGCTCATTAATTTCACCCAATTGGTCTATATTCATTTGACTTCCACCAACAATTATTATTTCTTTGTTTAAAGAAAACAAAATTTGGGTCCTTTTAGTCTTTAAATACTTGTTTCAATTCACATTATATGGTGTTTTTAGCTTTTACATTAGTCCAAAATAAATGACTTTTTACATTATCAAGTTTTTTTTTTTTTTTTCAAATTTACCCTTATTCAGATAAGTGATTTTTTTACATAATCAAGAAATCATTGATTTTTTTTACTCGAAATATTTGATTTTGAGTGTAAATTCAAATACGAGGTCTCCAAATTGTCTAAAACAAAATGTAAATATTTGAAAATTACTTAAAAGGTATTATAAGTAGACATAGTTAATCTGTAACTCAAAAATATTTTTTTAAAAAAGTTTGAGAAATTTCGAAGGCAACGATAGCAACTATCAACATTTAAGTTTAATTAAGTGCCTAAAATCTCAAAAGTACGTTCTTACCGGTTAGGTGTTTTATATCATATGATGGAACAAACTCATTAGGCACAAATTGTGTTCTAATATATGCCTCATATTATTAGCAGCCATAGTAAAGCAAAAATACTCCAACACCTTGTACCACATTTTGATATACATGTATTCCTAATTTTTTGCTTAATATCCAAGTCAATGATCGTCATGATACCGTCATATCCTCGTAAACTTCAGAAGTTGTATGACTTGTTTGGCCAAGCTTCTTCCAGGCTAAAAGTTTTTTTTTTTTTTTTTTTGTTCAAACAAAGTGCTTTGATCTTTTCAAAATTAAAGTGTTTGGTCAAGATTATAGGAGAAGAAAAGTGTTTTTGGGTAGAAGTAGAAGTTGTTTTCAAGAAGCTGAAGAAAAGTACCTCCCCCCAAAATTTTCTTTTTCACACTTTTCTCCAAAAATACTGTTTTGAAAAGCACTCTTGAGAAAATACATTAGAAACATTTTTTAAAAGCTTGATTAAACACTAATTGCTGCTCAAAAGTATTTTGATTAGCTAAATACAGACTGCTTCTAAATTAGCTTTTCAAAATGAGCTAATTTAGAAGCTTGACCAAACAGGCTAAGACTAACAAAATTTGACTAAGTTTATGGTTACTATCAGACTAGTCGAGCACCAATGAAGCTATGTCTTAAAAATTCTAAATCCGCCACAATTTGTAGCCCAAGATATAACAAACACGGCAACTTATGTTGCGCAGGGAAGCAAAGAGATAATAAATGTCAGACATTGTTTTAATATTTTATTTCCAGGATATTTTTCATAAAAATGATAATTAATATAAAGTTCACGTAAAAGGGGAAATATAATCAACTGAGTCAATCAAAAAAGAAGAGGGAAAGAAAAAGGTAGTAATAACGCTGGCTAGTCACTTTTAGCACTGTAATTAGAAAGATATGCATTGTTCTAGAGTTTCAGTTAATCTTTTTAAGTAAAATTTCATGAGAGTATTTCTGATGTGAACCAAGCTCTACATAAGGGCCAATGGGCTAGAAGTGATAAATAAGACTGATCCAGTTAAAGATATTGGGCCAAGTAAAATGATATAGAGTTTTGTATGGGATCCAGCCCAATTAGTAATTGGTTAAAAGGGGCCGGGGGTAAGATAGAACGGTTTATGCGTATTCTGTAGAAGAAACTGTCTGTTCCTCTCATCTCCTTTCTCATAGTCTAACTTCTCATCCCCATTCTTATCTCTATCCTTAGTGTTATTTCTAATTCAATAGTTTAAGTGTTACAGTGTAATTTAGCTATTAATGATTGTATACTAGTTGAGTAATTGTGTTGAGAATTCTAGTTTGTTTCATTGGTGCTTTCATTGAGAGTGTTACAGTGTAATTTGGCTATCAATGATTGTATACTAGTTGAGTAATTGTGTTGAGAATTCTAGTTTGTTTCAATTTCACTTGTCAAAGCTGTCACTGCACGATAATGACTATTCGTTTAAAGTGGGTCAGTCACAAAAATTGGCAAAGAGGCCTCCTTGTGGAAACCAACTTAGCAAACTGATCCAGCATCCTAAGTGTTGTAAAGGCCCAATCCGTTTCAAATAGAAATATCCTTCTAATGGGGAAATGGCATGGTGTATCAACACCTACAGAGTATTGGCATAAAATAACAATCCTTTTAAATGTTGGCGTTAAATAGCCAAAACTCACGTTTTGGGTCATTTATGTAGTATTACATGGCCCATAAACTTACTCTATTTTTTAGCCTATGTATTGTTCATTGAAGCGTCTCTCTCCTCCACTTTTTAACTCTCTTTTCTTTCATCTCCTATAATTTCTTCAATCAAACTGAAAATCGATCAATAATATATTCTATATTTTTAGCTACATCCATATCACTGTTTGATACAATGTATCTGTTATATGACTTTTCGAAATTTTCACACTAATTAGTGTACAAAGTTTTGAAGTAATTTGGGCAATTTTCATAAGATTTTTATGAAAATCGATGGAGAAGAAGAACACTTTGAAGAAGGTTGTAAAGATTACTTCTACCCATATTGTTAACGATTCGGATT
This sequence comes from Lycium ferocissimum, assembly GCF_029784015.1. Taxonomy (NCBI): domain Eukaryota; kingdom Viridiplantae; phylum Streptophyta; class Magnoliopsida; order Solanales; family Solanaceae; genus Lycium; species Lycium ferocissimum. Next base: position 21,311,675 of record NC_081349.1, read on the forward strand.
TTGAAGAATCAGTGTCAATGGACTAATCTTCTCCACATTCATTTATTCTCCTAAAATCTCTTAAAGTCGTTCGATGAAAAGGACTCACATTTTGAAGAAATTTGTTTTTTTGTTGATGTTTCCGAGGGAATAAATTCTCACGCAGTGGGGCGGCGGAGTCTATGGAGGTTTTGGTGGAGATGAAGAGTACCATGTATATATTATATATTGTGCAGTATCATGTGTACTACAAATCGTGTATAAATCTGTATAGCAGTTGGTATACGTATGATGTATACATCAGATTCATGAATACATGTATAGCAGTTGGTACATATGATGTATACATTAGATTCATGAATACATGTATAGAAGTTGGTATACATAAGATGTATACATTAGATTCATGAATACATATGTATACATATTTGATATACAATGCATAAAAGGTACAATTTATCACTAGTTTGTATACATAGGCTAGTGATAAATCTGGGGACGAGCTATACACATGCTAATTTGTATACATAGCTAGTGTACACATATTTCATAATTTGTAAACACATAATGTGTATAAAAATTGTTTGACCGTTTGTATATATCTAATATATACATAGGCTAGTGTCCAAATATTCATAAGTTTCAGGTTATATGAATACAATACATGGTGTTTATTTAAAAGTTATTATGTGTGTTGTATATTAAATAAACAATTTGATTTGCATACACATAATGAGCAAAAACTGTTTGTTGATCATTTGTATACATCTACTGTATTCATAATATATTACGTTAAATAAGGGATTAAAAAAAAAAATCGTCCCTATTATATAGCCACCTCATTGCTTAGTTACGTTAAATAAGGAATAAAAAAAAATTGAAAAAAAAAAAATTGATTACCCCATTTCTGGGTAATCACATTCTATTGGGTCATTTGAACTTTTGTTCCTATTTTGTCTTTGGTCTTTAATTTTTGCCTCTCATAACAAATAATTGTTTCGCAGAGCATAAGTTTATATTTTTGTATTATAATATCCCACAAGTTATGTCCCACATGACTTTTTTCCTTAAAGACTTTATGTTCCACTAGGCATAAGTTCGATTGCTAAAGGACAAAATTTAAAGACCATCCCATTTGAAGGGAATACAAAAAACTAAAATTTACTTGGCATAGCTTACATTATTACCTATTTATGAAATATAACTAAACTTTACAATAATTATATTTAGTAGCTAAAATACAACATATTTACTTCCTATAGCTACCACTTTTTTACCACTCATCTGATAACTTCCCACACCCCTAAATTTAAGCAAAAAAAAACGTCCCTCTCTCCTATCCCCCTAAATACACGCCATTATGCCCAATATCCCTTAATTTCCTCCAATTTCAAATCAGTTTTACAATAGTTCATCTTCCTTATTTATCTCTAATTAACTACTCATTAATTTCACTCATAATTCAAATCTAATTCCCAAAAAAGGTAAGATTCTATACTGATTTTTACGTTTCACCGTGTATTTAACCTATATATTTATGTTGTATTTTCAGTATATTTAGTTCGTTTGTATTTTTTAGTTCAGTTATTACAGATCTGTGACTTAACCAGATCTATATTTTATGCGCATTTTAAGTATATTTTGTATTATTTTTTTTTTCACATGTTTCTTCAGTTAATTCGTGTTTATTATTCTTCACCATAATTGTAATTTTTTGTAGTATATTTAACCATTTAAATACAGTCGAAATATATAGCAAATATAACTTAGCTATATTCCATAAGTCCACTTTTAATAGACAGTGTGTTACAGAAGTTAAAATTTCATCTAAATACACACCCAATATATGTAAAATATATATGAAATATAGTTAATAATAAACTTAATAAGTAGTATCTAACGGGTCAATAAAAATGCAACTAAAATATAGCCAAAATATATACGAAATACAACTATTAAAACATAAATCCAAAACAAAAGGTCAAATCAGTTTATATAGAGTAGACTTTTCAAATCTTATTAAACCACCAATATAACATAACATCTTGTTAGCTGTTTAAATGAGATATGAGATCAGATATGGAATGGGAGGATATTTACGTGAATCAGGGAACATTAAAAACTGATTTTAATTTAAATTGGAATAGATTTTGTTTCCATAAATATAGCACTTTCAGTTTTTCTCAGTGTGTGTATTTTCATTATATTTATCCTATATTTAAGTCGACGCATTTACTAGCTAAATATAGAATCCTCAAGCTACGAATTGTAAATGTAGAATATGTAGTTATAGGTTGTTAGAAGGAGTTAAAAGGTAGCTGTTTGTGAAAAAAAAAAATTAAAGACCAGCCCATTTGAAGGACAATTCGTGCATTTTCTTCCTTTCTATGCCATGTTGTAAATCATTTTTTTGTGCAAATTGCCCTTCAAAAGCACTTGTCTTTAATTTTTGCCCCTCAAATTGTTGTTCTTTAATTTTTACTCTTCGTCTAATACTATCAGGTTTAGCATTCGAACCCCGTTCAGTCAAAAAAAAAATCGCAAGGCAGAGTTTCGTAGCAAAATTAGGCCTATTCGGGTAAAAGTTAGGCCTTGAGGCAGAGTTTTGCAAAATTCCAACTAAGTAAAAAAAAAATGGCCTTAATGCAAACCTCTACCTTAAGGTAGAGTTTTGCCTTATGTCTGAAGGTAAAACTCTGTCTTATGCCTAAAAACAAAACTCTGTCTTAAGTAGAGTTTGTAGTCAAACTCTACCTGATCAGGCAAAGTTAGAGTTTGAAACTCTGCCTGAAGGTAGAAAAACTCACTGAAGTTAACTCTACCTTGCGAATTTTTTAAATTTTTTGACTGAGCAAGGGTTTAAATCCAGAACCAAAGGGTTTTAGCGAAGGGCAAAAATTAAGGACCACCAATTTGAGGGGCAAAAATTAAAGAACAGCCCCGAATAAGGGCAATTGTGCAAATTGCCCGTTGTAAATCTGATAAATCCGTTTCATAGATGCATTCACATTAGGTAGTATAATACGCGGGTAAAAACAAGTATCTTGTTTTTTACAGGTGTTTGATTCGATTTTCCCCAAATGGAACGTCTGACAATTTCTTGTAAGATGATCTCTTATATATGACTATGACTACTTACAATTTGAAATAAAGAAATAAATTTACAAAAAAATTATGTGCTTAATTCATTGACGAATCTTACGTGCTTCATTTTATCAATTTTCTGCGAAAAGAACCATAAAAACATTTATAATGATCATAAAATCGATATCCCCAGAATGATTGCAATTAAATGATTACAATTTAGTGAACTGCTAAACGTGAAAAGTTACAATGCAAAGACATAATCACTGTGGGCTGCATTTTATATTTTCACCATTTTTTGACATATCTATCAGTTAAACCTATATAATGGAAAGTTGTTTCAAAGGACCTATAATTTTTAAAAGTCATGCAGACTTCAAAAGATAAGGAGGGCAAAATGAAATAAAAAAATAATCTACATATTAGTTGAGAAGATATTTTAGACATGTATATTGACACTTTTCCGGTAGGTTTTATGCTTTATGGGAGTGACTTAGCCATTTGGAGATTTATACATTTAAATAAATGCACAAAACTTCTAATACTTTTTATTTGCATTTACATAATATTAGCATGAGATGAGTTTAGAAAGAGAAACACGGTTAGTGAGAATTCATATAGCCGAACATAACTTATTATTTGAAACTGAAGCATAGTTATTGTGATTAATATTTTAACATACCTATCACCCCGTCATCGAATAATAATCTTATTAATAAAAGGAAAACTACGTATATATACATGTTAAGGAGAAATATTTAGGAAACGTGACGATAGTTTTTCTTATTTATAAAACATAACATATATTATGAAACATGACGGATTTTCATATATTTTTCGTTTTTTAATTTTTTTCAGTTTTTTTTTTTTTTTTTTTAAATAACATTTTTTTTTAAAAATATTTTATAATTTTTATATATTTTTTTTTTAAAAAAAAAATTTGCTCAAAGGCTTAAAAAATTACCTCAAATTTTTGTGTATGAAAGCTGTATGAAATGTGTATGTGTGAGCGAAATTTTTAATATAATTTTCATACACAAAATTGTGAGCAAAAACTTTAAACCTTGAATATTGTATGAAAGTTGTTACAATGTTGTTGTAGTTGTATTAATTTTAGAAACCTAATATGAACTTTATATACGAAAAATGTGAATGAAATTCTAAGTCTTGAGAGAGATATACACATTTCATATCATTCTGATGCATAAAATTTTGAGCTTAATGTTTAAGCCTTGATCGAGATATACACATTTCATACGTTCTTCATACATAAAATTTGAGCGAACTTTTTAAGCCTTGAGCAAGATATACACATTTCATACACAAAAATTTGAGCGATTATTTTAAGTCTTGAATGTTGTATCAAAGTTGTATACAATGTTGTTGTAGTTTTATTAATTTTACAGAAATATAACATGAACTTTATACACGAAAATGCGAGCGAAATTTTAAGACTTAAGCGAGATACAAATTTCATACTGTTTTCATATACACAATTTTGAGCGAATTTTTTAAGCCTTGAACGAGATATATACATTTCATACATTTTTCATACCGTTTTCATACACTAAATTTTGAGCGAATTTTTTAAGCCTTGAACGAGATATACACATTTCATACAAATTTCATACATAAATTTTTGAGCGAAAAAAATATTTTAAAAAAATAAAAAATATTAAAAAAAATAAAAAATTAATTTTTTTATTTTTTTTATTTTTAAAAAAGCATATTTTGTATAGGGTTTGTAACGTTATGTTTTGTAAATATAAAACTATCGACACGTTTCGTAAATATTTCTTCTAAGATGTATATATACGTAGTTGTCCCATTAATAAATTTATAATAGACTGCGAAATCAGTTGAAACGTCATTGAATACCATTTGAGTACCAAGATAGCTAGAAGAGTGCATCATCTAGAGAGACTTATCCTAGTGGGGACTGGGGTAGTTCTAGTAGTAGTAGTAGATAGTGAGTGAAAGAGCATGAGAATGTGGGTGGTGGGGAAGTCCAATGGGCCAAACAAGCCCACCTCTTTTGACTTGCACATTGAGAGAAAGGGAGAGAGAGCGACTTCAAACCACTTCACTTGGACCATACCTTTGTCACATTTTTTCCTTTATGTACTACTATACATCACTTGCATCTCATTGTCTTTCCTCTTTATCTCTTCTTCATTGTGGAACAAACAATAGGATCTTGAAAGACATTACATAGTGCAAAAATATATTTGTCCGAACAGTGGTGGAGTCAGAATTTTCATTAAGAAAATTCAAAACATAGAGAAGTAAGCACATGGGGAAGTCAACGGGATTCAACATCTATTATATATACATAAAAAATGACTTTAACCTTAAATATACAGTATAATTTTTTGACGAAAGAGATTCGAATGTATCTCTTGCGCCTACTAGCTCCGCCTATGTGTACAAGTAGCTAGGAAGATTAGTTACATTGTGACAAGATAGAAAAAAAATTATGCGGTGTTATCTAGAAAGATTTATTAACTTGGCATTTCATAGATGGACGAGAATATTCTTGTTTAATTTGGTATGTCCTTCTTTTTATCACTTGCAAATTGATGTCTATTCTTACTTACCCCCATTCAAATGTTTAAGTGCTAAATTATTATACATCTCTAATTGAGGCCAAGTTCAGGGGTTGGTGAGTGAATATTGAACTTTTCAGGTTTTAAATGTCAAAACATTAAAAAGAAAGATTAATAATAGGAAAGTGGTGATAATTTTTTACAAAAAATAAAAAGAGTGATGGAGTAATACTCTATAGAGGTTAAATTCTTCGAACTAATGGTGAAAAAAAAAAGGTTTATACAATCAAGCCACTTATATAAAATCTAGAAAATTCTTTGAACCATCAGTATATATAACTTAAATATTAGTAGTATCAGTACGTGCACCAGAATTTCTTAAGTCGATGCTTAAAGGATGAATTGGTCCCTCTGCGTATATGGTCTTGAACAATAATCACTTCATGAGCTAATGATGAAAGTCCATTTTCTTATTATAGTATCAGAACCAGACTCATTTAAGTTCATGATTTATCCAATGTTGAGCCCCATACTATGTTGTCCACCCTCCAATAAGCAGGCCTCGACATGCCTACGTATCAAAATTTCCCACTTCGGTTCTTAATGGGTAATTTGGTTTCCGATTTAATTTTGGATAAACCTCACTTCATAATTAACTTTTGGAGTTGAGTTACCCTTTCAATTCATTTTCTTTATCATATGCCATATAAGTTCTATTATATGTAATTATAATTCCTAATACGTCTGCCCCTAAAATATCAGAGACAAACATAATAAAAGAAGCTTTACATGGAATATAAAGCGATACTATTATATATTATTAATTAATCTGCCGCTTTATTTTGCTCCCTATAATTTTAATTTGTTCAATAAGAAAAAAAAAACCCCGAACAGACTGAGTAGATTCGTGCAATGACAAATAATTAGAATGACTTCTTTAAACAATGACATCTTAAAATGAATGACAATATTGTTGTTTTCAGCTTTCTTCTGACTATGAATCTCTTTCAAACATAGTTCTCCACCTTTTTCTTTTTTCTTCTTTTTCCCCCTTGAAACCAGGTTGATGATTTTTAGGAGCAGAATTACAGTATTATGTATAGATTTGGACGAATCAAATTTGCTAAGATTTTATGTTGGTTTTAATAGATTGTGAACCCAATAACTAATGAGTTCTTTTGAAAATTCGTAATCTGTAAACTTCATATCATGACTTTGTCTCTGGATGATCTTGATTCTTTTTCCAAACATATGAGTCTATGACATTCTTGTGACAGTGAGATATTATTTTTTCTTCACAAGGCCATGCCAAATCCTGGGATTCATACCTATTCAAGTTTTAGCTGTGTAATTTGATAATACACAACCTTATTCGTTTAAACAAAATAAATCTACCAGTCAAAGAAAATTTATAAGTTTAATCATAAAGAAAACAAACCTTCCAAATATTTAAAACTAGCTATTCCCTCCGTCCCAGTTTATACGACACAATTCCAAGTATGTGGCCAAACTATCTAATTTTGTAAATTCAGAGATAGAATCTTTAAAAAAATTAAAATAAAATTTATGTATTTAGAAATTACATAAAAGAAATGTTGTATGTCACAATAATTAGTAGTTCGAAATATTTAAGCAAAAGATAGTAATGAAAGAAAACCTTTTTTAAACTCTTTATATAGTAACTGAAATGGGACAAGATGGAATATATGCTTATACCCGTTAATCGGATTTTGACCCGTGAGATTTAGACCTTAAATGCAATTAAATTGATCTATAGTTATATACGATTCTTGATGGTTATAACTAACCAATCCTCCTTTAGGTAGAACCTATTTGTTTTTCTTTTTTAACTTATAGTTTAATTAGAAGTTTGGTGATTGGATGCTTGTGGAAGGGTGGTCCTCTTATGGTCAAATCATTGTCCAAAACAAACTTTATTTGAATTGGGACTGGGAAGAGTTGCCTATATAGTGGGTGTGTGAGATTGAATACAAGAAAAGATTCACTTTTTTTTTTGAATGAATATGATAATGTTACTCAATCATGCACGCACAAAAGTTGATTGATCTTTTAGGTACATGAGTATGACATATGCTAGTTTTCCCACCCCCAAGAAAAAAAAAAGAATAACTTTTCCAATAGTTTCTTAATATGCAAATGATTTATTTGCATAATACCTGCTGATTCTTTGTAAAATTTTCACCAAATTTGATGCCTGCATTCTATATTATATCCTGTCCCATTTCACATGTCAAGTCATCCTTTACTCTTCTTAAGAGACAAACATATAATTATAACATTTAATTAAATTCTAGCAAACAATAGTGTAGCATATCTTATCGGATTTCGTTACTATATATACAACATGATGGGTTTGTAACTAACATTCATTTAGTAATTTCATTATAGTATGATGTGAGAAATTAAAGACAAGGGCAATAATGTTACATATTAGCTAGGGGATGTGCCCGACACTTAATGGACTCACCTGTAGTCCTGTTCAATTAATATTCTCCGCTCACTATCAACCATAAACTACAAGAAAACCGTAGATTTGTTATGGAGATTTTGTGGTAAACACTAAAGGGGTTCTCTAAAATAAACGAAGATTAACTGAGTATTACGTTTATCTCTCATAAAATAGTGGCATTCACTCCACTTATCTTTATGTTTACAGATACTCCACTTATCTTTATGTTAACAGATTCTGCTACTGAGTATCATGTAATCGGTTTTGACAGATACAAAAAATTTCACTATAGAGTTCCATCTCTTTCGCGAGGGTGATTTCTTATTAATTTTTCCTTGATGTCATCTAAACTATAGTGAGTTAAACGTTACTCCATTAGTAAGAAAATAGCGATTTTTTTATATCTCTCAAAACCGATTAATTACTAATGGATTCCAGTTTTGTATTAACTATTAAGGATATGATAATAAAACATAACTAACTTAGCCCTTTTCACTTAAGTTGGAGCTGGGTTCCAGACCGGTTCAAACGTGGCAGGATCCAATTTATGTTGTGTTGTCCCAAATCGGCTAGGGATGTGAGATTGGTCTCTTTATACGTACTCGGTGCCCTCTCACTCATAAATTCTACAAGTGCAGGGTTGATTTGCCGTATACGGTTGGACTAACTAACACCACACAACAATTTCTGAAAGGTGAGAATTCAAGATTATATAAGTAGTCCAAGTTATCCACCTTGAGTCGATGTGGGACTACTAAACACACAACCCCCCCCCCCCCTTCTTCCCCCGTGTCAGGTAGACACACCCGCCAGAGAGTGACTTGATCTCTTTATATGGACTTGGACAATCTTCTCCTTATGAATTAGCAGTTGGGGTGTGAGCGCTCATTTGCCACATCTACTTTCCTGACTTATTCAACATAGACAATAGAGCATCTTTGGGGCATAATATTAATGTGTACAATTATGTCAATTTATGAGAAAGCAACATAAACGGAGAATATGGGAATATTATCAAGAGACTGTTCACTAACAGTTGCATTTTAGGCTAGTTATGCTCTTGTTGGATTTCTGAAGTGATAGGAATATGTCCAAGTAAGATGTAAGCTCAAGAAAATTTTGGGCTTCAAATGAGATCTCTTTTTTAAGAGCTCGGAACTTTTTAACCCAAAAAATAACTTTTGGAACCAAACTAACTCTTTAAAAAAAAAAAAAAAAACCAGCGCCTTGAGAATCGTGCGTGAAAGGGGTACCTTTTTTTTTTTTTTCTTTTTTTCTTTTTTTAAGCTATCAAAATCACCTTTTTTTCATACTTTGGGCAAAGATTAGTCATGTTTCAAAACCCCGAAATATCAATATTATATATAGAACTTAACATATTTTTTTTGCGTACAATAACGTTTACCATTACATCAAGTATACCAAAACGTTTGGATCGTCATTTTAGGGGTTATAAAGTGCCCCGAAGTAAGTTTTGTTTGCTTGGAAACCGGTCATCTTTAGATAAAAGTGTCATATTTTATAGGGTATTAATTTAAGTGTTTTGAAATAAAAATATTATATTAAAAAATAAGTCATCCAATACGAGAGGTTCAATCAAGATACAATATATCTCGTTCAATGATCCCACCAAGGTTTGACCCCATGTTGTTGGCATAAAAAAGAAGTAAAAAAGAGAGGCTAAACCACCAAGTCAAATTGGTGAAAGCAACAAAGTAGACACTTTTTATTATTTATAATGTTCACTAATGCTATCTAACTCATTTTCATAAATTGAATTTCGAATCTCGAAATTGACATTCAAAACATCATTACCACTGGATTAGCATCTCGAAATAGATTTTTTATCATTAGATTTTTACTTAAGAAGAATGAAATTTTTGCACAAATTTGGGGCAAAATTCAAATTGAATGGGATAACGGGCGTTTTTTGGAAAATCGCCTCGGCCAAACTGCCTTGCGATAGGTTATCCGCGTAGATCTCAAAAAAATACCCTAGTTCAAAAAAATAAAATCGCGTAAATCGGACATCCGAGCGCAAAGTTATAACCATTTAAAGTTTCAACAATTTACAACTAGTTTTCTACCTATTCTCCTGTCCTTATTTTTTATTTACGTGAGTGAAGAGGCATATGTATACTTGATGTAATGAGCCGATATTATTGTACGCTAATATATATATATATATTAAGTTCTATATAAAATATTTATATTCCGATGTTTTGAAATGTGACTAATCTTCGGTCAAAGTACGAAAAAAAACTTGAAGATAACAAGTTTCCAAACTTACTTCAAGGCACTTTATAACCCCTAAAACGACGATCCAAACATATATGTATACTTGATGTAATGAGCCGACATTATTTTACGCTAAAAAAATATGAAGTTCTATGTAAAATATTTATATTCCGATGCTTTAAAACGTGACTAATCTTCGGTCAAAGTACGGAAAAAAGCTTAATTTTGAGTTTGATTTCCAAAGAACAAAGATGACAAGTTTCCAAAAAAAAAAAAAAAAAAAAAAAAAAGCAAACAAAACTTACTTCGGGCACTTTACAACCCCTAAAACGACGATTCAAACGTTTAGGTATACTTGATGTAATGAGCCGACGTTATTGTACGCAAAAAAATATATTAAGTTCTATATAAAATATTGATATTTCGGGGTTTTGAAACATGACTAATCTTTGCCCAAAGTATGAAAAAAAACGTGATTTTGATAGCTTAAAAAAAGAAAAGAAAAAAGGTACCCCTTTCACGCACAGATTCTGTGCGTGAAGCCCAGTTTGATTCTTTTTTTTTTTTAAACGGTTAGTTTGGTTTCAAAAGTTATTTTTTGGGTTAAAAAAGTTCCGGATCCCTTTTTTAAATATGGGTCAAAACCTAATTCCTCAATCTGTCTTAAGTTGAAATACTATATAAGATACTCCTATTATATCTAGGGAAATTGTAAGATAATATTGGACCTAAGAAGGTCACGGACACAGACCAAGATTCACCTAAAATATATAGCACGTGAAATATTACTATTCATTCCAAATTATATAAAAGAGAAAGAAAATGCACTTCAAGTCTTTGACATTCCCCTCTAGATTTTGATTAGTTTTTGAAGATAGTGCCTAGGGTGGCAAAATTAGCTCATTAAGATATAACTCGTCCAATTCGTTCAAGTTTGGGTTGGTTAATGACTCATTCATTTATTAACGAAATCTATTTTGATTCACCCAATTCAAATTATCTAAAAAATGTCTTTGAGATGTAGCCCAAATTGACCCGTGAAAAAACTTATTCAATATTTTTAAAAAGACGTTTTTGCTTGATGTGTTATATAAAGTCATAATAAAGAAAAAAGTTATTAGCTAATTAAACATATTATAAAAAAAAAAAAAAACAAAGAAAAAATTAAAATTAAAATTTAGTAAGAGTTGAGTTGGTTGGGCTATTACTCATTGTTTAACCCATTCTGGCCCAACTCATTTCAGCTCAAGTAATCTTTGGCCGGGTTAATGACTCACCTATCTATTAGTTTAAGAGAAAATTAACAAATACCATTCAACCATCTAGTTTACAAAATATATACACAATGTATAAATAGTGTATAGTCTATACTAAATATACATATATTATACATAGCTATACATATAATATACAAACCTATACATACCTATATACTACCTATACAGTCGAAGTGTATAGGCAGTGTATACCTGTCTTCCGCCATGTTTGATAAACTAGATGGATGAAGGGTACATTTCCGTAAGTTTCCTTTAATTTAACTCATCCAACTTTAATCTACCCATCAGTCAAACCCAACCATTTGACACCTCTATTGACTATTAAGTAGTAGGTAACATGTTCATGAACAAGTCATTTTCATCTTCTACTTTATTCAATCAGAAATTGCAGCTTGAGAACTCGCTTCTTTTTTCAATTGGAAGCATTTAATCTTTAAACATAGCAAACTTTTGACAAAAACCGAATAGCTACTTTACATCCTTACAAAGAGGAATATAATAATGTTCTGACTGAAAGTTTCAAATTCATAGGTATGAATTTGGCCATGGTATAATGTTCGAATTTCTACTTATTTGAAACGACTTAACACCACAGAAGTTCAAACAATTTAAAAAATTACTACTATCATTTGTTACGATATGTATCTTACCTCTACTAAGCAGCTAGCTAAACTCATATGAATGTTCATGAGATAAGTACAGTAGTACCATTTATTATTATACGTATATATCTTATTTCATTAGAAATGTTCAACGAACAGAATATGAAATAAATCTCAGGAGTAATATTGTTTCTTATCTTTTTATTAGTAGCCTGTTTGGCCAAGCTTATTTTTCTCCAAAAGTACTTATTTTATTCAATAAGTGCTTATTTAAAATAAAATAAAAGTAAGGTGTTTGATCAAGCTTTTGGGAGAAAATAAGTCTTATGAAAGAAGAAAATCGAGTTTTAAGCCTAAAAATAATAGCTACCAAAAAACACTTTTTTTTGAAAAGACTTTGAGAAAAATACACTTAGAAGCACTTTTTAAAAGTTTGGCCAAACACAAATTGGAGCTCAAAAGTGTTTTTTAAATTAATTGGTCAAACACAAACTGTTTTTTGCCAAAAATACTTTTTCTATAAGCACTTTTTAAAAAAACACTTTTCAAAATAAGCTGATTTTAGAAGCTTGATCAAACAGGTTATAGGAGTTACTCCCTCAGTTCCAATATATGCGATATATAGTTTGAATTTCGAGAGTCAAACAAGAAAAATTTTTACCGCAATTTATTCATATGCCTTTAAATATTTTAAATTATTAATTATTATGACTAATAAAAGATTTTATGGAGTAAGTTATTTTTCAAAAAATTTAAAAATTGTATGTCCAAATTCAAAGTCAAAATAAAAAATTTTGACTCCCGAATCCGTACAAAATTTGGGACAGAATGAGTAATTTAAATGAAAATTCGGAACTCTTGTAAAAAATATCAAATGCTACAAATTTTGCTTATACAACAACCAAAAAGAAAAACAGGAACAAAAAAAAAAATAGAGAGAAGAAAGTTGTCCACGTCCTCAGACAACCCAGGCCATCTAATACTAGCCACGTCACACTATTACATGCAAACCCTGGTGCCTTTAACCTAACCACACTACAACCCAGGCCATCTAATACTAGCCACGTTACACTATTACATGCAAACCCTTGTGCCTTTAACCTAACCACACTATGTGGTCACCTCATAACCACCTTCGAGGTAGAGCCAGAATTTCAATTTTACACATTCTGAATTTTAGAATGCCGATTCAAATACTAATAATTAATTTTTAAATTTAATATATGTCATATTTAACGAATTTCTTAAAATAAATACTCCCTCTTTTTCAATTTATGTGAATATATTTGACTGGCCACGAGATTTAAGAAAGAAGAGAAGACTTTTAAACTTGTGGTGTTAAATGAGTTAAATATATTTTGTGAGGTTATAAACCATTGCATAAAGGTTACTTGTTTCCAAATATATAAAGTGGTAATTCTTTTTTATACGGACTAATAAAGAAATAAATTCACATAAATTGAGCCGAAGGAGTAATTATTTAAGAAATTTTTTTACTCCTTTTGTCCAAGTTTATGTGATACACTTTTCTTTTTAGTCTGTCCAAAAAAGAATGATACATTTATTTATTTGGCAATAAATTAACTTGCTTTACCTTTTACGCTTAACGAGGTGATCTATAACCACAAAAATATTTTTGGCTTATGTTAGACCGCAAGATTCAAAAGTTTTTCTTTATTTCTTAAATTTTGTGCCTAGTCAAACTATATTACATAAATTAAGAGGAAGAGAGTAGAATTTAATCGAACTCGTATCCGAACTTCTATCTTCGCCCCCGAACCACCCACCCCCTATCCCCACCAACACAAATTTAAACCCCTTTTTTCGCAACTTCTTTCTTTATCAATATCTAATCTCAAAATTTCAAATGGTCCCCAAAAACAAAAATATATATATATATATAAAAAAAAAATCCCAAGTTTCAAGTTTAATAACCCCCTACTGACCTCACTCCCTCTCTTCCCTATATATGATCTTCCATATTTTACACCTTCATGTAATTTCACTCCTTTTCTCTTCTTCCTCTTCCCAAAAAATAAAAAAACACACTTTCTCATCAGTCCTTTTTTTATCTCTGTGATTTTGCAGCAAAAATAGAAACATATCACAGAGAATCAAACATTTATCCTTTTAGTCAGTAGCACAGTGCAGTTAAATAACGGTTTTCTTTCATCTTCTTCCTCATCTTACACATTTAGCCATTCTTGATTCTTCTCTCAACTTTTTGCAAAAATGATCACTTGGCACGATCTATATACTGTTTTAACAGCAGTTGTTCCTCTCTATGTTGCTATGATCTTGGCTTATGGTTCAGTTCGTTGGTGGAAAATCTTTTCACCTGATCAATGTTCTGGTATCAACAGATTTGTGGCTATTTTTGCAGTTCCTTTACTATCCTTTCACTTTATAGCCATGAACAACCCTTATGAAATGAACTTCCGTTTCATTGCTGCTGATTCACTACAAAAAGTTATTATGCTTGTAGTTCTTTCTTTATGGGCTAATTTAACAAAAAATGGTAGCCTTGAATGGAGTATTACAATTTTTTCACTTTCAACACTACCCAACACTTTAGTTATGGGTATCCCTTTGTTAATTGCTATGTATGGTGAGTACTCTGGTAGTCTCATGGTACAAGTAGTTGTGTTACAATGTATAATATGGTACACACTTTTGCTTTTCTTGTTCGAATATCGTGGGGCTAAGATGCTTATTATGGAACAGTTCCCTGAAACTGCTGCATCAATTGTTTCGTTTAAGGTTGAATCCGATGTTGTCTCTCTTGATGGTCATGATTATCTAGAAACTGATGCAGAAATTGGACAAGATGGTAAACTACATGTTACTGTAAGGAAATCAAATGCGTCCCGAAGGTCATTTGCTATGGATCATCGACCCTCGAATCTCACTGGAGCAGAGATTTATAGTTTAAGTTCATCGAGAAATCCGACCCCGAGAGGGTCTAATTTTAATCACAATGATTTTTACTCTATGATGGGTTTTCCTGGAGGAAGATTATCCAATTTCGGCCCTGCAGACATGTACTCTGTACAGTCTTCTCGGGGTCCGACCCCTAGACCGTCTAATTTCGAGGAGAACTGTGCTCCTGGGGGAGCTGTGAACGTTCAGAGCTCCCCGAGGTTTGGGTACTTCCCGGCGCAGCAGCCTGCCGCGCCGGGATCTTATCCTGCCCCGAATCCCGAAATTGCTTCTACAGTGCCGAAAAGTACAAAACCGAATGTACAAGCAGTAAAGCAGGACGTACAACAGCAGCAGCAGCAGCCGAATGCTAAAGGCAATAATCATGATGCGAAGGAGCTTCATATGTTTGTATGGAGCTCGAGTAATTCTCCGGTATCGGAATCCGGTGGACTCCACGTGTACAGTGGCAATGATTTCAGTGCTAATGAACAATCGGGTCGGTCCGATGGTGCCAAAGAAATTAGGATGTTGGTTTCTGATCATCCTCAAAATGGGGATACTAAAGGTACATATTTTTACTTGTTTAATGAACTCATCAATTGAAAATAAACTACTACTTAGAAGATACTCTCTTCGTCTCAATTTAAGTGTCTTATTTTTCTTTTTAGTCCTTCTCCAAAAAAAAAAAATTCTTTCTATATTTAGTAAGTTGTCAATTTAAACATCCTACATGAAAAGTTTCAAAACACATTTTAGTACATTACACGCATTCTTATTTTAGGACCACAAGATTCAAAGGTCTCTTTTTATTACTTAAACTTTGTGTTCAGTTAGACTACGACACTTAAATTGGGATGAAGGAGTAGAAGATAGAATATAAACAGAGTATTTAAATACTATTTCGTTATATACTTTAATATTTTTATATTTGATGTATATATTTTACTGTTTAATTAACTCATCAATTGTAATTAAAATATTTATAAGATAGAATTGAACTATTTAAATACTGTTTCATCCTATGCTTAATAATTTTATATTTGAAGCCATTCCGCAAACAGGGGAATTTGGTGGGGATGAGTTCACTTTCGGAGGTGCCAATGGTGATGGAAAGGATGTGGATGAAGAAAAAGGAGAAAAACAGGGTCCCACTGGACTGACTAAACTGGGGTCCAGCTCCACATCGGAGCTGCACCCCAAACTAGCCGGAGGTCAAGATCCCCGTATGGGAAAACAGATGCCTCCGGCGAGTGTTATGACCCGTTTGATCTTGATTATGGTTTGGCGTAAGCTTATCCGTAACCCGAACACGTATTCGAGCCTCATTGGTCTGATTTGGTCCTTAATCTCGTTCAGGTAAGCCAATTATGGATTAAATAATAATCACTGTCTTAACTTTTTCAAACATTTTGAGTTGATTAGTGGGAAAAAAAAAAAGTGAAATTTGTCTGTCAATTAATTAGGTTGGCCTGTTTGTTTGTTTTTGCAGGTGGCATGTGCATATGCCCAAAATCTTAGAGAAGTCAATCTCCATTCTCTCTGATGCTGGCCTTGGAATGGCTATGTTTAGCTTAGGTAAGAAAATAAATTTAGTTAGAATTTTAAGTTTAGGAGTTATGAATTATAAAATTGACAATTTATTAGATTTTATATTAATTGTTTTTATATATTAAGTAATTTTTAAACACAAGTATAAAGTCTGGCAAAAGTTATTGGGTTTTACTTAAACCATAAACGAAACTGTAGTCCACCCATAAATAACGAGATGTCCGTATTAAGCATTCATATTTTTCAACTATGTATAGGACCCTGTTTCGAAATGATTGTAGGACGTTTCTCTATCATATACTAACCATTTCTAGTACGTTAAGTTTTACAATTTTGACCATCCAATGGCAGTAGTATTAGGGGAGTTATGTTACTAAAGTCGTAGTCTTGTGGGGTCGAGAAACTTATCTCCTTACTTGACTTGTATCATTGGTTTGGTCACCAGTAGTTGAAATTTAAGCTAAGTATAAAAGCAAATTTAGAACCTTGAGTTTGTGAGTTCTGTACGTGATCTTATGATATGTAGTACTTTTATTTTTTTCTCATTTATGTATATAATTAGAGATGAAAATAATGAGTTCAGTTAAACTCACAAAATCCGTCTTTGTAACATGTTTATGTTATGGATTGATGTATTATATAGGTCTGTTTATGGCTCTTCAACCAAAGATCATTGCATGTGGAAATACAGTGGCTACATTTGCAATGGCAGTGAGGTTTCTGACTGGCCCAGCAGTTATGGCTGCTGCTTCAATTGCTGTTGGTCTTCGTGGTACCCTTCTTCATGTAGCCATTGTACAGGTAAATTATGCATTTAACACCTTTTTTTTTATAGCAATATTTTTGGTGGCCGTGAAATGTTATCTCCCTTATTTAATGTTGTATTAATATTTCTGGTTCACAAATAGTTCAGCATTTCATTATGAATATGATAAAAAAAAATCGTATATATTATTTCAAGACAGATTGAATTTGTTAACTTTTTCTGACACTTCTTGTAATTTTATATTTTTAGGCTGCATTGCCACAAGGGATTGTCCCATTTGTGTTTGCTAAGGAGTACAACGTTCATCCAGCTATTCTTAGCACTGCGTAAGTAAAATCTCACGACATGCTATATTCAGTTAATTAAATTACACTGTAATACATACAATTTAAATCTTTACTCAAGCAATAATTTGCTATTATTTCTACATTTCAGGGTTATTTTCGGGATGTTGATAGCTCTGCCAATCACATTAGTGTACTACATCGTCCTTGGACTATAAGAAGATGTCAAGTGAAGAGAAAGAAAATGAAGATAGCTAGGACCAAAAATGGAGAAAATCAAAATATTTCACTTGTTGCGGAGTTTGCATTAAGTTTAGTAGGAATTCATGGGATGAGAATTAAGATTATCCATTAAAATTCCGAGATACTTGGAGCACAGGACAAGAGATTTGACTTAAATTAGTGTGAAGAAAACTCTTAAATTAGTGTGAAGAAAACACATCCAAATGTGCAAAACTTAGAGGAGCAAAATTGGTCTAGTAGAAAAAAGAGGAGACAAGGAGCAGCAAAACATGGGAGCAAAATGAATTAATGATTATATAGCCTCTTTGCTTCCCATAATCATTACGCGTGTGAAGTATCAATTTGAGAAACAAATTGTAGAAATTCAGATTGATTTTGACTTTTGAATGGTAGATTGTACTTTTTAGTTCCAACTTTTTTTGCCCTTTTTGCTTAATTAACCACTCGTGTGTATTTATTTACTCAGGGTTATTGTAATAGTTTGGTTTGCTAGTTGTTTACTTCCATTGTAATTACTTTAGATTTTTAAATATTATGGTCAAAAAGATTTCATGTACTCTTGTGATCTATAAGTTCACAGATTTGAGCCGTAAAATAAATCACTGATGTTTGTATTAGAATAAATGATTTACATAACTCTTTTGGGGGTACATTAACCTTTTCTCGGGACCCTAAATGAATGAATGAATGATGCTTCGTGCACCGTGCTATCGATTGGTTTTTGTTCAAAAAGATTTCATGTCTTCTTCACATTGTAATGTGAAAAATGATGTGTTCATGAAAAGCAAGACATTTCACATTCAAAGTTGATTTTTCACCTCAAAAGAAAAAGTAGCAGTAGGTGCTAAAAGAGTCATTTAAAAAAGGAAAAAGGAAGAGGAAACAGTGGGTGGGTCTTTGAAAGTAAATTTTTTTTTTTTTCCGACTAAGGCTACAATGGATCTTTGCAAATTGCTACCACTTTCTTTTATTTGGCAGCATAGCACTTTGTGTGTGGGGCTTTCATTGAGAACAACGTGATATAACTCATATACAATAGGAAAAAAGGCAGAAAGCTGCTTATGAGTCAAAAGTGCTGCTTACTTTTGGCTTTTGATCTCTCTATTGTCGAGATGATGATTTTTGCATGTTGTGGTGAGATGAATATAATTTCGTTATTCTTAATTAAAGGCAGAGGCAAAGGTAAAGGTTTAGAGACGAGTTCAGTTGAACTCAATAACTTTATCATTTTAAAGAATTCATAAAGTTGAAATTTTCGCTCCACCATTTGAACCCTTAAAATGAAAAATTATCTTAATAAGGAATGTTTTCCCCATTAATGAATCTTATGCGGTACATAGCCAAATTAATTAGGATCACGAAATGAATACCGAATAGTGGATAGAAAGATAGTGATGTGCCCATAATACTACCCTGCTCCTAGCCCAAGCATGGGTTGTAATGCAATGAACATATCATCTCAAAAGTTGTCATTACAATGAACATATCATCTCAAAAGTTGTCTTACTTTTTTCGTTTTCATTATGTTGAAAAAGTCATATTCAGCATATTTAATTAAATAGTTCATGAACTCAATATATATGTGTTGATAATGTCAATGTTTTTCTTTACACTACTAGTCCAATTTAAGATCTTTGAAGCTGTTTCTTCACTTATGTCATTAGCAAGGTGTAAATTAACTCAACTAATGCGGAAAGTTGATAGAGAAAAAAAAAAGAGAGGAGAAATGTAGAACAAAATAGCTTGAGGCGTAATACTAATTGTCTTAAAGAAGTGATTATCCTTCTTTTGGGAATGACAGACAATGCTACGAGATACAACAAGTCTATTGTCAGTACAACTCGTCCCTTCAATAACAATAGTTATGCTCCATTCTAAACAAATCGAGGTCGGTTGTATCAATCCTTAATTCTTCCTTTAAGCTTATTGCATATTATCATCATACTAAATTGTAACTTGTCAATTCACGGTAAAACAAATTTGGACCTCCAACTTCATCATATCTAAATAATTATCTATATCTGACATTTACACCATATCACACTAAATGAATACCTTCCACTTGATCATAACTAAATATATCCGACTCGGGACTTGTCCAACCCCTAATCCCAAGGGAAAAGCCCAATTTTATTGTGATAAATAATCCTTCTCAAAGTTGTCAATACTAAGATTGTTTAATTCCAACAAAAAAATGTCACGTAGCACAACATTCTCCTCAATCTAAAAGACGTTAATATTACGCTGTCTTATAACAAGGGGGCACCATGCACTATATTTGCATTTTTTCTCGAGCAATTTGATTTACAAGACGATTTTTTTCTTTTACCGCGGCCCCATGAGATACAAATTAATCTTGCACCGTTTTTTCCCATTAATTACGGAGGTAAATACTAAAAAGTGAGTAACATGGTTTGAAAAGGATAGAGAACGTGGGTTGTAAGGAGAACGTAACAAAACTGTCTCGGTATCACGCGCCTACGAGCTGCGTGTCCAGACACGCTCATGCAGTTGACCAGCTCAGTTTTCTATACGCTTAGGGGCCGTTTGGTTGGAAAACAAATTATCTCAGGATTACTTATCTGGAATTAGTTATCCGGAGATTAGTTATTTCACCCTCTCACAGAGATAAAATAACATTACAATCCTGGGATAACTAATCCCATGATTAGTTATACTGCGATTTTATCCCAACCAAACGTGGGATAAACTCACCTCAAATTTAATATCGGGACTCTTTATTCCTTATCTCTTGTACCAAACGAGCCCAGCCTGTTTGGAAAGCCACTTGGTAACTGGAATTGGTGTAATTACACAGCCTAGTAATTACACAATAGTGTAATTACAACGACCTGTTTGTTTGTCATAACGTAATTACAGTGTAATTACAAGCGTGTTGTTTGGTTGCATAAGCGTAATTACACTTAGTTTAATTTAAAAATAAAATTTAATTATAATAAATTTAAAATCAATATCTAAAAAATATTTGCCTTTATAAATGATATTAAATTAGTTATTTAATAACACATTGTTTCTTGAAATATATTAATTAATAATCATATATTTGTAACTAATATTGTAAAAAATAATTGATAATATTTTTCAAATTAATAATATTTAATTTTAATTAATTATAAAACTTAAAAGAAGACTTTTTTTGTGAAAACGTCACGGATTGGAGGTTTTATAAGAAAATAATATTTATAAATATAATGCCATAACATTATTCAAATGTTTGACATAAAAAATCCATCAAATGTAAGTGAAAAATAAACAATATGCAATGTGAAAGCAATAACTTAAAATTGAAAATATAACCTAAATTCAAAATCCAAAAGAAACAGTTTAACATAATACTCTTGTGTCAAATTCCGACATTACATAAGTAAGTTCCAATGTAACTTGAGTAAATAATTCAAGAAAGGGAAAATATAAGTCTATAACCTCATTCACAACGAAATTCTACTTTAATAACATCACTCATTATATGCCAAATTTGTTAATGAATCATTCTTTCCAATATTAAGAGGTGTAGTTTCAAAAATTAGAATAATAACACGGTTATGCTAAATGAATAAAATAAAAAAATACAAGCAATGACATGGAACCATAAGAAGTAAGGGTTGGGAATGAAAAGAAAGGAAATGAAAAATAAATAATATAAAACGAAAAATACAAAAAATAAAAAAACTTAAAAGTAAAAATAAAAAAGAAATTAAAATAATAGAAATAAAAAATAAATTAAAAATAAAAAGAAACTAAAAGAAACAAAAAAGAAACAAACTAAAAAGTAACACCGTAATTACAGGGTGATATTACACCCAATTCTCAGGCCCCCTTGAGAATTGGAGAGTGTAATTATAAGTGTAATTATACCCTCTCAATTAGACCCAATTCCAATCTAACTGTGTAATTACTTGGTCAAACAAAAAGGTCAAACTGTGTAATTACACCTAATTCCAATTACCTGAGTGGCTTTCCAAACCGGCCTTAATTAATTACATTGATTTAGTAGGCGTTTGGCCATAGAAAAAAAAATCACTTTTTTGGGAATTTTTGAAGTTTGAGTTGGAGTTGTGTTTGACCATAGTTTTTTAAAATAATATTTGGTTGTTGAAATGTACTTTTTCTAAAAAAAACATGAAATACGATTTATAACCCCTCCCCCAATTTCTAAAAACTAGTAAAATCACGCAATATAATTAAAAAACATAACTAGTGCGAGAAATATATCAACTATACTCGAGATCAGCTTGTGGAGTGCTCAAAACTGATGGTTTCTTTCCATCAAAAAGCTACAACTGGAGGCTTACTGGTGTACACAAAAAATATAGCATCTCTAAATATGGCTTTGTTGCAAAATTCTTAGCTGCTTCATTTCTTTTAGAGGCTTTTTAGCACATCATGTAGAATGTTGTTGGAGTGGAGAGCAACTGAACAACATAAGTTGCCTCTGAAAAGTGAAAAAAGTTGATTGAACTTTTAGAATAAAAATTGAGCAACATAAAAACTTTTAGGGTAAAAATTGAAAACAAAAAAACAAAAGTAAGGGTCCAAAACAGAAAATGGAAAAAGTGAAAAACAAGATTTTGGTTGTTTTTCAAATTCTTATAGCCAAACACCATAAACTGAAAAAAGTAAAAAAGTGAAAAAAAATTCCGGAAAAAAGTGAATAATTCTCATGGCCAAACGGGTCCTTTTTGGCCATGAGAATTATTCACTTTTTTCCGGAATTTTTTTTCACTTTTTTCAAAAATTAGTGTTTGGCCATGAAAATTTCAAATACAACTTGAAGTTGTATTTGGAATTTGAAAAACAAGAAAAACTTGTTTTTCAAGTTTTTCACAACCAAAACAAGTACATTTCAACAAAAAAACACAATTTCAAAAACTATGGCCAAATACAACTCCAACTCCAACTCTAAAATTCCAAAAAAAGTGAAAAAGTTTTTGATTTCTATGGCCAAACGCTATTGATTTTTTTTTCTTTCAATTTTACGCTTATTTAATTAAATGGAGTTTTACATGACCAAGAATACTTCTTTTTCAAGACATTTGATTAAGGGTAAATAAAAACACTTCAATGTAAACATCGGATTCAAATAAGTATTTCTTATAAGATAATCGTAATAGATCTCTCAATCTATATACTATAATTTTCATATTTCTAACCCAATTTAGTTTCTTCACCCTTGCTATTAAACATAAAATATTTTATTTTGGATATCATTATTAACTTGAAATAATGTACTTTTACCAAGTGCTTCAAAACCTACTCTTTCTACTTCTGTTTATTTGATATTATTCCCTTATTAAGGGTAAATTTGAACAAGAGTGACCTAATCTCTGTATAAAATTTTAACGAGTATGGTTAATTACCTTTTTTCTTTTCTTTTTCTTTTTTGACTTTGTTGATGTTATCAAGATTAGATCAGAACAGGATTTTCTTGCCAACAAGAATAAAGATATTGTGGTCTCGACAAGGGAAAATTACTTAATACTAAGCTCTTTTTTTTCCTAGTTAGTAGTAATATCTTGGTGAAACCAAAAGCTCTTTGCTCAAATGCAGAAGCACTGTCTTCGATCCTCTAGGGATTGAGCTTTTGTCCTTTTTCTCTATTAATTACTTTTCCTTTTTGAAAAAAAAAAATCTTTTAAATTAGCCACCAAGATATGACTGTTTTTGACTAAAATTAAAAATATAAGAAAAAAGGGTGAGAGACATTCATTAATAAGTGGAAGGAAACATTCATTCTTTTTACTTAATTGACAAGACAGTAAACAGTTAGCGGGACAGTGAACTCTTGCCAAGAAGTCAAGGACACCAATACACAGAATTGAATTTTAGCCTTCTTGTAATCGTTGTTCTCTTTATTAATACAAGAAAGCTTCCATTCGATTAATTTTAACATTGACTTTTGCCATACTGGCTAGTACACTGACAATCTAATAGCGTACGAAGGAGGCTTATCATTTCACATCAGTGATATCACCCCTTTCAATTAGATTTTTCTAAGTAACACGTAATTACGACTAGAATAGAATATGTGAAAGAGACCCTAATTACAAAAATACTTGTGTATAATATTATAAGATATTTTCATCATTTAAAGAAGCAAAATTAATGTAATCACCTTTTTTTTTTTCTTTTCACAATCTAATATTTAGTACGAAATATCTGGAAGGGTTTAATTACACGTCATTAGATCAATTTGAGAATTGGACCCTATATCACCTACGATTTTCAAAAGTTCGTCAAAGTTATTTTGGCTTTATATATACACTTCTAGTCAAAGAAGAATTTCAAATAATTTGTTAACGCTGAATATACTAACAAAACAGTCTAATTACATCTTTTATTCTTCTAACGAAACGTGTCAATGTCTTACGTAATATACACCAACTTGAAAATGGTAGTAGAAAATTTTGGAAATACAAATTTATTATCACCATTGACCAAAATAGTTCCAATTAAATTGACTGGGTATAATTTGTTCGGCTTTCTTTTTCCTTGTCCAAGACGCTAACAGAGAATTCTTGCTTTTAGCCATGGTGGAGTTTGAAGATAAAATCTTTGCTATTGAATTTTATTTTAAGCTTATGTTACCACATTAAAAAAAAAAAAAAAAAAAAACATCTACGACTTACCGACAATTTCAATTATCTTCATGCGGTCAAACAACATATATATCATCCATTTTCGAAGTGAAAATATTTGCTACAAAGAAATAGACGCTATTAACTTATACTATATTATAAGTATTCCATAAAGACCGCCTACGGAAATTAATAAATTCTGGAAAGCGGTACAAATTACGTACTATAGTTAAGGCATGGGTGCAACCATATGCTCGTATTATATGTCTCTTTGTGTAAGCGTGTCCATGTATAAATTTGTTTGAGTTTAAGTTATATATTATGTCAGAGCAAAAGAAAATTATACTATCATATTATTTTTATTTATTACAGCAGCTGATTTATCTTATTTTCATGTTTACTTTCATTTTTTTTGTGGAAGCTTATCTATAGATATAATTCCTATGGCAAGCAGTAATCAGATAAAAATGGTAATTAACTTGTTATAATATGTTAAAGTACATTGATTGTATAAAAAGTATTATTGTATAAATTATCAACAAATGTAATTTAAATCCTATTCTTTTTATCCACTTCAAATTGGACATGCTAATTTTTAAAATTTTATTTTAACATAATTCTCTCCTCATCAATTCCAAGGTGTGAAGAAACATTACTTGAAGTTCTTGCTTTTAGATATCTCTCTTGATTCTTCTTGTGATTTTATGCACTATTTATAGTTGTGGAGGATAGAAATTATATGAAAATAAATTCCTTCAATTTAATTTGATTAGTTCACTTGAACTATGGGTTCATACTGACCCCGGCGATAAAAGTACATTTTATTGACCAGGACATATTATGGTTACTACGTGCGTTTCTTGCACGTAGCTACATGCATGAAAAAACCGTACATAATGTTAGTTTGATTTGCT
The DNA here is from genome assembly GCF_029784015.1 of Lycium ferocissimum. Lineage (NCBI taxonomy): Eukaryota > Viridiplantae > Streptophyta > Magnoliopsida > Solanales > Solanaceae > Lycium > Lycium ferocissimum. The sequence continues at coordinate 21,337,144 of NC_081349.1, forward strand.
TGTCAACACTGAGGGAACTGAATCTTAGTTTACAAGACCATAACTACGATAGCCAGCAAGAAAGCCAGAAAATTCGAACACCTCAGCCAGAAAATTCGAACACCTCCATTTGTTGTATCCCTTTTTCCCACTACTGTTTGCTATTGTTTGTCTCAATATCTTCCATTTTTTCCTTTAGATATATTCTAAGAAATATTAGTACTGTTCGATCATTACGGAAATTGGTGGATTTTGCTACTTTTGGACTAGCTTTGGAGGAATTTTCTTAGGCTTGGAGACACTTGTGGCCCTCTGTTGATGTCTCTCCATAATCCATTGTATAGTTGTATTCGTACAGTAGCGTCTTTATTGGACAAAACTATGATGTTCTTATCCAGCTACTATTATCATGTTCTTCTGCTCTTTTTCCTGTCTGATTTTGTTCTTTTTTTCTTATTTTCATTTTCATTTTTTTCTTCCTTTTTCTGAATCTATATATATGTGCGAAATTGTAATCATGCGTTCATTTTAACGATACAAAAAAATTAGCATAATCCATGTCCAAGAATGGCACACATAATATAATTGATTGAGAAACGACGTATTTCATCTTCTTCTTGATGCAAGATAGACACGACAAGAATTAAACACGGCAAATTTTAGATTAATTGAGCTAGAGAGTAGTTAGAGTGGCAGACTCGATATCTAGTTTAGGTATTGTGCATATTAAGTACTAGTTTGGAAGAGCTAACCATATGTAATAAAGTTTGTATGAAAAATGTAATATTCCTTTTTTCTTCAGAATAGCTTATATATAACATATCAAACAAGCAAAAAGGTCTTTATTTAAATTTGACAAGGTTTTCAAGGATTAATTTGGGCTACATATTTAATCAACCTAACTTTTAAATGAGTTGAATATAAACATGACAAAATGACATGAGTTAATAAATGGTTGACCATTAACCTGCTCAAACGTGGACGAATTTGCTGAGTCATATATTTATGGGTTAAATTTGTCACTCCTAATTTAAAATTACAGTTGTAGTTATAAATATTTTGACATAACGTAGCTGAGAGAAATGTTAACATCTTCATTTTTAATGCTACAATAATGACTTGTTACTTGTTGGGGAGGGGTGAAGGGAAAAATTTCCAAGAACATAACATCTTCAATGGGTACAGTACTCATATCTACTTTTGGTGATATACCTATTTAATTTTAAAAACATAGAATAAGAGACAATATCTATTTAATAATCAATGCAATGCGGCAAGTGAATACGCATGGACTAGTTAGTACTACGACGTGGACTTAGAGTCCGGACCCAAAATTAAATGACCCAAAAAAAAAACCTTTTGAACCAAAATAATTCAATAAAAAAAAAAAAGGTGACATAAGTACCTTTAGCGCGGTATTTTACTGCGTTAAAGTACTTAATCGTGACAGAGCCGTTAAGTGCTTTAGCGCGAGCAGAAAAATCGCGCTAAACCATCTCTTCTCTCTCCTACATAAAATAAAATCTTGCTTGCTATAGGAGTCCACCATAAAATCCCTTCGGCTCCACCACTTGTCCCTCCAGTGGCGTTAAAATTTTTTAAAAAAGGCCATTGGAGGCTATTTAAGGTGGTCCCCACATAAAAAAAGTCGTTTTCTATTAATTTTCATCGGAAAACTTTAGATTCTTGGTATATTCAAGTCAAGGAGCAAGATTCTAAGCTCGGTTTGTGGGAAAAAGCGGCCTACAACTCGATTAACACAACTCTACAAAAATCTTCGATTAAGGTTTTCTACTATGAACTTTTGTTATTAATTTGTTATATACATTATATTGTACGCATGTTTAACATTTAAATCGTCGTTAATTTTAAAAAAAAAAGTCAAATTTCATTTTTTTTTTTTTTTTTTTTTTGGTTTGATCGGCTGGGCAGTGGCTTTTGCCACTGTTCCCTTTTTTTTTTTTTGGCAAATTCATTAATTGTTAAATGTGTATGAATTGTTAATTTGTTAAATGTTTATGAATTGTTAAGTTGTTATATGTTTATGAGTTGTTAATTTGTTAATTGCTTATGAATTGTTAATTGTTAATGAATTATTATTTTGTTAATTGATTAATTGTTAAATATTGATTATGAATTAATTAGTTGTTAAATATTAGTTATGAATTGAAAGAAGTAGATTGTTAATGAATTATTATTTTGTTAACACTTTGTTTGGATGATTGTTATGTATTGTTTCATAATGTATCGTATTGTGTTGTACTGTATAGGACCAAATCAGTCGTTACATAAAATAGGACCTTTCGTCGTTACATAACGATGGATTTAACGATACGATATAATAAAATTAAAGTAACAATCAAAGCAAACATTGTATTTAAACTAACAACACAATATAATACAATAGGTAACAACCATCCAAACAAGTTGTAAATAATTATGAATTGTTAAATCTATATTATTTTAAAAGCATGAATATATATGTTAAATGAAAAACTATTATCTAAAAAAGAATAGTTAAAGTTCTTCTTTTAAATAAAAAAAGATTATCTAAAAAAGAATAGTTAAAGTTTTTCTTTTCATAAATACATAGGTTAACCATAAAAATGTAAAGTTTGTAGGAAATATGTGGTCGACGAATATACTCTTTTAGTCTAATTTTTATCATATTTGTGTTGGCTATTTAGTCAACTAAAAATATATCACATATTCAAAATAGAGTTCTAAACAAATATTACTACTGAATTTCGATTCCCAAACTAATTAACTTAAAAGTATTTGCCATCGCATAATTCAAAACCACGTGTCCTTACTATCACATATTAAATTTACTGCACATTTAATGTGACGAAAGTTATGTTGAAAATAATTATTTTCTTCCAATATTTGGTTGGAGGGTGAAAATAATTTTTG
>NC_081349.1:21340135-21388503 GCF_029784015.1 Lycium ferocissimum
AAGTTAATTATATGTTTCGTTATTATTAAAAAAAAAAAACAACAACAACAACAACAACGGCTGAAAACATTCGAAGTTAATGGATGGTTATGTTATTCCAAGAGAAAACAAACATATGATTGTGTCCTCGTGTGCATGGCTTTATTCTTCGAAATCCTTCAAGGAGCCCATCTTCCTAATTGTAGCGATTTGACATAACTACATATATCTTCTATATTTATAGATTTTATATTATATAAAGTAAAGACAGATGCAAAATTTAAATTTAATGAGCTCAATTTTTAAAATAGTTAATACTAAATTCATTGTACTGTTAAAATTATGGGTTGTTTCTACACATATTTCCATTTTTAACTACATCACCTCGTGGAAATCCACTCATCATCAACATAGATGCTCCTAAGCTAATTTAGGATTTGAATTTTATGGGTCAGGATGTCATTGAATTCACTAGCATTTGAGTTATTTGGTTCCAAAATAATACTAATATTTATATTAAGTAGAATTTCTAACACATATACATCATTTTAGTCAAATTAAGCTATTGTATCCGGTTGAACTCGTAACTTTTATTGTACATCCGCCCTGGTATATGCTTTGCTTTCTTATGGCGGGAAAATATTTTTCATGGAACAGAGAAGGATTTTTATGCGGACATGTCACTATATAATACATTTTCTTTAAACGAAGCATCTAATAAAAGCAACCTAGCTATTTCAAGGTTTTTCATAGATAAATATAAGATTGAAAATGGAAAGAACAGCGATGTCAAATACAAGTAGGACCTGGACGCACAAAATCTAAGCAATAGTTCAAATAATAATAAATGTAAACAAACAAATAAGAAGGAAATGGATAGATAGAGAGATATAAAGTCATGGAGTAAGTAATTTGTGAGAAAGTGATAGGAAAGAGGTGTCACATTTTGTGTAGCTTAAATCACAGACATGCAGTTGAGGACCATTTGAGAACTTGAGAGAGACATTATAATTGGCTAAATTTTAAATAAATAAAAACGAAAAGAAAAAGTGCGCGTTTTGACAATACATCCTAGTTAAAACCATTCACTGAAGGGCCTGGATGCATTTTTTTAATAACAGTGGTGTTCAAATCAACTTGTGCAGTGTACTTTACCTATTTCATTGGGTGTCTGCAATCTCTCACTAACACAAATATGAGTAACTCTACCACCAAAATTTAGCAAATAGGAATAAATCGTTGTTTTTGTCTTGTCTGAAATTTGAACATAAATCTTCCATTATTTTCACTTAGTTTATTGGCTGTTAGACCATACAGTAGAATGCAGAAAGATCGCCTCAATGCATCTTCTGCAAGCTTCATCTTATTCCCTTTGGGGCCATTTGGTTACAGAGATTAGGAGGGTTATCCAATATAAAATTTGGGATTGAAATTGTATAGTGTTTGATTGTGAGTATTAGCTAAAATCAGAACAAAATCTATACTAAAATTATGTGATTGTCTAGCCATATAGAAGCTAGAATTATCCATCCTTGTATAATTTCGGGATAACTTTGTTTTGATACAAACGATCCCTTAATTAATTACACATCTAATTTTTTTTAATATAAAATTAGGTATAATTTCACAAGAACGATGTTAAAAAATATGTCTAGATATTCACTATCACTAGTGCATCTATTTTGGTCCCGAAATAGTTGGCTCTGCATGTACATGATGTACCAACAACGATCTTCATGTGATAAAACTTTTTTGGCTATAGTAGGTAGAAAATTGACTCTCTCTTTTTTTTTTTTTTTTTTTTTTGCCCTTTTCTCGCTCTCTCTTCTTTTTATGTTTTTGGTTATATATTTTGTTAGAGTTATCAAGATTTTAAGAAGCTGGACCAAAAGTAGAAATGAGTATCTGGCAATATATATGCAGCCATGTGGGACTGTTTTTGTAAGATTGAATTTACTTGCTGGACCAAGAATATGATAGGTCCTAGTGTATCTACGTAGTGATTCATTCATTGTTACTTTTTTGGTTCATGACTTTCAGGCTGCTGTGAGTACAAGTACAAGAAAGATCCAAATATTGTGAGGTGTAATTATCGGGTGAGCGAAATATTGATAGTTGAAAAGATTGGAAGCTACATATATAGTAGAGCGATACTCTTAATATTGTGAGTGACAAATCTTGCAGGCTTGATTCAAAGCGAAATATATCACACTATGTTAAGAGTGTTTTGGGCTGTCATAGTCCAAGAACCGTTATCAGAACAAATGGTTCGGCGAGACGAGTGTGGAGATGATAGAGTGATATTGACACAATGAATATCAAAAATTGACCCGTGCATCGTGGATTATGATGATAGGCCACATAGACTTTATATATTTCATTGAAGACATAATTGGATGTGTGAACAAAGTTTCACATTGTCTTATCCTATGTGAGGGTTCAATTATTTATATGTTATCATCTTATACGTTAGGTGTTCTAATTAAGTGAATGATATTCTCTGAGTTTATAAAATATAAAGCTAGAGTGAAGGAACTCATCCTTTCTTCTTTTTTTTTTTTTTTTCCGGCTTTTAGTTTCAACTCGATATTTGGTATTTATTTTGAGACCCTTTTTAGTTCGAATTCACGCAGGTGCAAATTGCAATGCATTTTCTTCAAAGCTTAGAAAAATTATACAATTTCTATATACAAAAACAAAATACATGGTTAAATAAAGCTGTTCTTGTTGTGCATAGTCATAAACCTCTATAACTAGTGAGTTTGGCTGATATATTGATGATCATGCCCAAGAAAATATGCAACTTTAAGAAGGGGGAAAAAAATTAAAGAGACATTTTCACAGTGCATTTATGGAAAATTTGGTGTATGTGATAAAACTCTGAATGTGAATTTGATGTGGTTTGTAAGTGGTCCCTTTTGACTTGTGGGCATTTGCAAAATTGTGGCCAGAAATGGAAGTGACATACAGTAATAATTGAATTGTTCATTTGGGTCTTATCCACAAGTCTTGGATGACAATTATACTAAAGAAAAAAAATACCTGGACCTGTTCATGTGCTTCCCTTCATTGTACATTCTGTGATATAATTAACTAAAAAATACAGCTAAAGTGGTCACAGAAAAATAATGAATTTAAACATATTCTGTTTTGGTCCCCCTTATTACTGACTACAATGACTCTGTAAGAGTTAATGCTTCATGTGTTATTGGGCAGATGTTTTAAAATTCAATCCATAAATATTGTTGTTGATGATTATTATAAAGAACATAAGATATTTCTAGTGGTCCAGAACTACAAGTTCCTTTGACGATATCGAGTTGTTATCTTTTTTGTATGAACATATAAATGGGGATCCCGTTATGTTTATGTGTATGTTTCATCATGATGGTTTAAAATAAAGAGAACTCACAAAATACTTGCTGACAGTATGATATACCAAATAATAATACAAATAACTTGCTCAATCTTGTATTAGATGTAAAACTATCTCAAATTGAAGCGATTTGGATTCAATGTTTAATCTTAATTTCTATCAATTCCTTTTGCAAAATTTTGTTGTTTAATATACAATTCATGTGAAAATATAAATGAAGATGAGGTGTGAGGGCCATATACAGGAACAAAAGATGCACAGGTTTGCCCAAATTGGTATGGGCTGGCAATACAAACAAGAAGATCAACATAAAAAGAGTTTACTGAAGTGGTAGGCCTGTGAAGAGCAGCACAATTAAGCCCAAGCCCATATCAAATAAAGAATCAAAATCTCCCCTTGATATTCTATTCAATGGGCCTCAAAACTTGGATTGCAGTTGGGGTCATTTGCATTTTTTCCCTTATTTGTGCGGGTTCTTTAATTTTTGGCCTTCAAATGAGCTGGTTTTTAAAGACCATCCCAAAAAGAAGGCCAATCCGCACAAAAAAAATGAAGAATCAATAACGGGTCATATTTGAGCGATTGTCCTTCAAAGGCATTGGTCTTTAATTTTTGGCCTCAAATTGGTGGTCTTTAATTTTTGTCCTTCGCCTAATACTTCGAGGTCCTGGGTTCAAACCCCGGCTCAATAAAAAAAAAAAAAATCGGAAGGCAGAGTTTCGTAGCAAAATTAGGTCTATTCGGGCAAAAGTTAGACCTTAAGGCAGAGTTTTGCAAAATTTCAACTGAATAAAAAAAATAAAATTGCCTTAATGCAAATTTCTACCTTAAGGTAGAATTTTGCCTTCAGGTATAAGGCAAAAATCTACCTTAAGGTAGAGTTTCGCCATGCTTGAAGGCAAAACTCTACCTTAAGGCAGTGTTTGCCTCAACCTCTACCTGATCAAGTAGAGTTTGCAGTCAAACTCTGCCTAATCAGGCAAAGTTTCAAACTTTGCCTTAAACTCTTCCTGAAGATAGCAAAACTCTAACCTGATCAGATAGAGTTTGAGGCAAAACTCTGTCTGGCGAATCCAAACTCTACTTTGCGATTTTTTTAAAATTTTTTTTGACTAAACGGCAGTTCGAACCCGGAACTAAGGAAATTTTAGCGAATATAAAAAATTAAAGACCACCAATTTGAGGGGCAAAAATTAAAGACCAGTGCCTTTGAAGGGCAGTCCACACAAAAAAATGTTCTCACAAGTGCCCCTATTTCGGGGTGATGTTTAATTTTGGCCCCTCAGACTTTGTAGTCTTTGATTTTTGTCCTTCAGCCCTTTTCGCGCGACATAACTTAGATTTCACTAGGCATAATTTAAATTATACTATACCAGTTATGTCGGACACGACAAAACTTTCGAACTCCCCAAAAACAGGGCTTATGCTGAGCGAACTTGATTTCTACAAAACTTATGCTGGGCGAACCAAAAGTTCAGTTTCCGAAGATAAATGTTACATAACTTATGTCGAGTGAAGAAAATCGAGATATTTTCATTAAATGAGTGGCAGGGACAAAAATTAAAGACCAGGTGCGTTTGAAAGGAAATCTGTGCAAAAACTTCAAGTCTTCCTTCAATATTCTATTCAATGGGCCTGAAAACTTGGATTGCGGTTGAGCTCTGGGCTAGATTCTGTAAAATTATAACACAATAAAGTCCAAGTGTTGCTTAACCCTTGGCAGGCTCAATGATAAAAATTTGAAAAGGCTTGTAAACTTTGAGATCTGTTATTTACAATTACAATCTAAGCTTCCCTATACTTTCAACCGGTTTCTGTCCTTTTTGGGTGCTATTTCCCTTTTTTCCTCACCAATACGGTTTGCTACAAATAAGCTTTCATTGGCATTTCACGAAATGCTAAATATGAAGTTGTCCTCTTGAGTTTATTGTTTTATTAATTCAATAATGATTCTCGTTTGTTGTAAATTTAAGTAATGACCGATGATACATATTAAAGAATTGTTATAGACACATTTCCTGTGACACCTCATAATGGAAGATTTAACCCTTCCAACATTACTTCATGGAACATTGTGCGTTCAATTCTTAAGTTACATGTTTTCCCACCTAGAACTTGCAACTTTTGGAATGATTTAATGGTTTCTGCACGAAAGATTCAAAAAAAAAAAAAAAAAAAGATTCAAAAGGTTAGCAAATTCCTAGTACTCATTCTGACAAAAACAAAAGAATTCTCAAGGATACAACGTTTTGGGATTTTATTATAGGTGATAGCAGAGGCGATCGGAACGTACATGTTGATATTTGTAGGATATGGTGCAGTAGTGAATAAAAGACATGGTTCAGTAACATTTCCAGGAATATGTGTGGCATGGGGTTTAACTGTTATGGTCATGATTTAAGCTGTTGATCATATTTCTGGTGCACATTTCAATCAGTCACCATTGGCTTTCCCATCTTTAAGCATTTCCCTTCAAGTAGGTTCATTCATCTTTGTCTTTCCTTTTATGTCCAAAATTACTAAGAGAAAACTAAAATCATCATGCAGAAATTTTTTCATGATGAAACATGTCAAAATGGATAATTCAGATAGCTCACCCCGCCTGACTAACTTGGGATTGAGGCGTAGTAGTTGTTGCGCTTGAATATTTTTACTATTCCGGCATTATCAAGTTGATCAAGTCGAGGTTATATTTGATTTATTGCTGGTGTTGTTATTCATTTTGGCACAGTTGGTTTGGAGCAATACTTGGAAGTGGAACTTTGAATCTTCTGCTGGATTTGAAGTCTGAGGCACTTTTTGGAATAATTCCAGCTGGATCAAAGTTTGGATAAGTTCACCACTAGTATAAGAACTACACTGTGCCTTGCATTGCTTGTGATACCGAGTAATTTTAATCAGTTTCACGGGAGGATAGAGAATTAGGCCAAATATCACAAGGAGTGCCAATTTATAGCTAGGTAGGTGCAGTAGCTTTGTGGCCTTTTCATTAACTTGTTTTTGTATCTCAACTTAGCTCTTCTTTTGGGACTTTCCAGCAGATACTCTGTGAACCTTTCTCGTACTATGCTAATCAAAATTCTTTTTGGAATTTTTTTATGTTGCTCTCTCTTCACTTATGCATACGCTGGAGATGCAGTGTGCAAAGTAGACGATGCAGTTGATTCAACCGTCATTTTAGCAGGTACACGAGCGAGTCCTCCAAGAAATGGCTTGTCAAGTGTTGTATGAAAAATTGAAAAAAGAAGTTGATTTTCTCAGGAAAGAAGTGATGCAGATCGATTTAACAAGCAGGGGAGCAAATTTAAAGAATTTAAGCGTGCAGTCTATGTTTCCACCAGGATCGAATCCAGAGTAAAAGATGGAACTTGTGCGAAAATGGTTTAGCCCAAAATTATATTAGAAGCCGAAAGGAAATTTAGAAAAGCTGAAGAATGAAGTAGTCCACCACATCTATAATCTCAAGCAGATTATCAGACTCTTGTTGAGCTAGATAGGTTCTTTCCGAGGACCTGGTTTGAAAATAAATACAACTTCTCCAATTAATTAGACCTGTCATTAGGTAAAATGTTGAAACTAATTTTATAAGGATTAATCAAACGGGTGGATGTTATTCCATCCTTAATCAAACTGTAGTTCCACAGAAGAATAAGAAAAATATTCAACAATCTGTGTAGCTGTCCAGTTGGAATAACTACTAAAAAATTGTTAATGACATAATTAAGGATTAGCCACCCTGTGATAGAAACACAAGCATCTAAATAGTTCATTAGCCTGAAAATGATAGTTTCGTTCTTTATTAGTTCAAATGTCAACTACTACTGGATAAAGTTTATTTAAGAAAAAGTATTAGTGCGTGCACGGCACTACACGCCTTAATTCTAAAAATACATTAATGCAAATGGTAACACTAATTTGGATCAGTCAAATTTCGCCTCGTGAAACAAAACTAGGACTGAAATCTAAGATCAGAGAAAATGGCTTATGCTGCTCTTTCTTCACTTATGCATACACTGCAGCAACTGTTGCAGCCTAAACCGCGGTTGGTTTGTGGAAGTGCTGAATAACTTGAGTCTACTTACCGAAGTCTTTGTGCTGTCCAAGCTCTCCTTGAGGATGCTAGTCCTCCAAAGGAAGCCAAAGATATTGAAACACTGAAAGTTTTGGAAAAGAAGATCAGAGATGCAGTGTACAAAGCAGAGGATAGAGTTTATTCAATCCTAAGAAGCATCATTCTAGCAGATAATGAAGACAACCGAGAAAGTGCTTGTGAAGCCTTCAGTGAAGAGTTGCAACAAGTGGAAAAAGAAGTTGATCTTCTTAGGGAAGAGGTGATGCAGATCGAGTTTAACAAGCGCGGAAGCAAATATGCCGAAGCAAAAGCTTGTTCCTCATCGAGAAGGTATGCAACTGAACACAATACTGTTGTTGGAATGGAGGATGACTTTAACTCCATAATAGACCGCTTAACTGCGCAGACATATGAGCTGACAGTGGTACCAATTGTTGGTATGGGCGGTATCGGTAAGTCAACCCTTGCTAGAAAAGTCTATTATGTTTCATCAATTCGACACCGATTTGATGCATGTGCATGGGTCACTGTTTCTGAAGAATACAATGAGAGACAGATGCTTCTTCGACTAGTATCTTCAATTAGTCGAGATATGACTGAAAGCAATCAAGAAATGAGCAAGGATCAACTAATGGAGATTGTGTATAAAGGTCTGAAGGGTAGAAGATTTCTAATTGTCATAGATGATATTTGGAGTAATGAGGCTTGGGACCAAATGCATAGAATATTTCCTAATGACAACAACAAAAGTCGAATCCTATTAACTACTCGCCTCCACTTTGTAGCTGATTATGCAAGCCCTGATTTTCCTCCTCATAAAATGTCTTTTCTAAGTTTAGATGAAAGTTGGAATCTATTTATAGAAAGAGTATTCGGAAAAGACCCATGCCCATCACAGCTAGAAGGAATAGGGAAGCATATCATACAACAATGTCAAGGATTACCTCTCTCAATTATTGTCATTGCTGGACTTCTTGGAAAGGTGGAGCCGCCCATGAATATTGGAAGAAAGTTCAGGAAAATTTGAACTCATTCTTTGGTACGGTTTCTGAACAGTGTGAAGCAATTCTTTCGTTGAGCTACAGTTTCTTGCCCCAATATTTGAAGGCGTGTTTTCTCTATGTTGGAGGTTTTCCTGAAGATATGGAGATTGGTGTTTCGAAGTTGACTCGCTTATGGATTGCTGAGCAATTCATAAAGGCAAGAAGCGATAAAATGATAGAAGTGGTGGCAGAGGAGTATCTACAAGACTTAGTTGATAGAAGTCTAATTTTGCCTGGTAGAAGAAGGTTTAATGGAAGGATGAAAAGTTGCAAAATTCACGATCTTCTTCGGCAGTTGTGCAGAAGAGAAGCCAAATTGAGAATGTCGTGCATGTCATGGATGATAATCTCCACATTTCCTCAGAAGGCATAAATGATCAACGGCGAGTAATGCTTCCACTTTATGCTGATCAGGAGTTTGTTTATCTTCCAGAGCATGGGAGTGATATTACAAGTACGACCCGGAGCTTGGTTTCTACGAGGTTATATTATGAAACTTTAGGACAACGTACCTGTTCCATTGTTTCACATTTCAAGCTGCTTAAGGTGTTGGATGCATCTTCAATCACTTGTGATTTGTCTAGTGTAATACCTCATTTAGTACATTTGAGATATGTTTCTACATACATTAAGAAAGTTCTTCACTAGCCAAATTGTGGAATCTACAGACCATAATATTGAGAGATTAACACACTTGCATCTTCCACCAGACATGTGGACAATGGAAAATATTAGACATCTCGATATTGGATTTACAATATATATGTCTAATCCTCTTGAGGCAGAAAATCATGGTATTGGTGAACAACCTTTGTTTCTCAATAACTTGCAAACACTTGCTCTACATTCCTCTCCTTTTCTTGCAGAAATCCTACAAAGAACTCCCAATCTGAATAAGCTAAAGATTAAGGAGGTATATAGCACTCACTGGTCTGCTTTTCTTGGTGGTCTTTTTTTTCCTAAAGGGGCTTGAGACACTACGTATAGTGTCAACAGTACATCATGATCCAATCATTCTCTCTAGGCATATTTCTCTGCCTAATCTCAAACGATTGACCTTGATATATACTTTTTTTCCATGGGAAGCTATGGTTGTGCTGGCTAATTTACCCAATCTTGAGGTGCTCAAAGCAGAATGTGGATTTTGGGGAACAGATTGGAGACTAAATGAAGATGTTGTGTTTCGAAAATTAAAATATCTACGAATTCAACGCCGAAATCTGGAAAGATGGGAAGTAGCCAGTGATAATTTTCCGATGCTTGAGCAACTAGTCCTGACAGGTCTGCGTTTTCTAGAGGAGATTCCCCAGAGTATTGGTGGAATAATGACACTAAAATTAATCCGAATAGAATATTGCAGCTCTGCAGTCGTCACTAGTGCCAAGAAAATTCAACAAGAGCAAGAAAGCTGGGGAAATTATGAGCTTCAAGTTCAAATTATCTAGTCTTTGAAATTAGGTATGTTAAAACTCCATCTTTGATTATTAGCCAATTCTTAATATGTTCATGTGGTTTTATGTCTTCTTTCATTTCTTGTCTTCACCTGCTTGTATCATTTGAAAAGGCTTGTAAACTTTGAGATCTGTCCATTCAATAGCAGGTCGATTCTTGTTGTTTTGACAGCCGGTTAAAATGTCTTATAATGTTATACCCGAGTTAATAACATAAAAAGTTCAAGCCTGTCCGTTTATAACTGCGTTTTTTCTCCGACTTTTGAGTATGAGCAAGTTGAGCTGAATAGGTGAGCTTATGAAGAAAGTACTTAGCGACTAGCTGACTATATTCTGCTGATCCAGCTGAAGAACTTGATATTCAAAATCTGAAAATGCAGTGCATCTTTTCGTTGATTTTCACTGAGATTTTATATCCTGGGAAGCCTCACTTAATCTTTCATTTGGTTTTAATGCCGGGTCAGGATGATCCAAGAAGAATTTCTAAATTGGTTGCATAGGAGTAGCATTTTGAATATTTGACCCCAACTGCTATTATGAAGAGTTTATGCATGTACTCTTTTTCTTGATAGTCAGACTTGTATTAGTATGCAAGCTTATAGTTGCTATATCCCTAGAATCAGTGGCGGAGTCACACTATGCCGAGGGTTCATCCAAAGCCCCTTGGCGGAAAAAAATACTGCTTTTACAAGGTTTAAACTATTTTTTATGTATATATAGTAGATGTTTAACCCTCTTAGGCTTCTTCGTATGTTTATTTTTTTTTTATATTTTGAACCCTCTCGACGGAAATTCTAGCTCCGCCACTGCCTAGAATGATTGAATATTTTAATAATTGGTTTGCTCGAGTTCATTACCTTTAGAAAAGTTAAGAGTTTATCGTGGTCAACATTTTTTATTCTTCGTTTCAGTTCTTGGTTAAGCTAATGAGTCTCAAGATTTTTAGTTCTTTGCTCAGCGACCATTTTGATCGTGACTCTTAAGGTTCCTTCTTCATCTTATAATTTCAGTTTTACTTATTCACTCTGTGTTGGTCGTGACTGAAATGAAATTTTTCTTTAACACATTTTTTGGTGGCAAATTTTTTGTTTTCCGCATACATCTTTTCAAACCATACACACACTAGTCATCAGATGGAAACAAGAATCCTAGCCAACAGCCCCACCAACCACAACCTTACACCAAATTGATTACACGAAAAGAAGTACGACTAGTATACAAAATGAAGCCCGAAAATCACGGTGGCTGCTAAAGCAAGGAGTTTAAAATACGGAAAAGGGTTAAATATGCTCCTGTACTATCAGAAAAGGGCCAAATATACCCCTCGTTATATTTTCGGTCCAAATATGCTCCTCCCAATATATTTTGGCTCAAATTCGCCCTTAATTTTGATGGAAGGACACATGACAAGCTCGAATGAAATGAACCCCCCCCCCCCCCCCCCCCCAAAAAAAATTTTTTTGTTAGGCTAAAATGGTCCAAAAATACTCTTCACATGATGTGATACTGTCCGCTTTGGGCCAAGCCCGCATGATTTTTCCCTAAAAGACCTCACATCATTAAGAAAAGATCCAATATCTTATAAGTAGCTCATTTTTCTTTTCAGCTACTAATGTGGTACTTTGTTCGCACAACCAACAATCTCTCCATTGAACTAAGTTCCACATGGCTCATTACCATAATTCACGAGTCAGAGATTCAACATGTCTGTGTGCCACGCACATCGTCGGAGTAATTTACGGTCACCGAAGCTCAAAAGTTGTGTATGCATCTTCAAAGCTACGGGTAAAGGTCATAAACCGGCCTATAGACGGGCAAAGGCACTAAGTCGGGCCCCACGCCACACGCCGCCATCTTCATACTCGTCCCGTCAAACCATTGGCTCTGATACTAGTTGTTGAGCTGAAACGGTCCAAAGATACTCTTAACATGATGTGATATTGTCCGCTTTGGGCCAAGTCCGCACGGTTTTCCCCAAAAGACCTCACATCATTAAGAGTATCCAACACCTTATAAGTAGCTCCTTTTTCTTTTCAGCTACCAATGTGGTACTCTGTTCGCACACCCAACAATTTTAAATACCCAATCTCTTTAGGAGCCATGCCCGACCCATTTCAATTCAGTTCTTTTCTTTTCTTCTTCTCTAATCATCCAATCCCAGATATTTGGCCCTTTTCCGTACAGGGGTATATTTAACCCTTTTCCATTTAAAATATGCCAATTTCTAGATATGTAAGGACAGTAGCTTTGTGACTCAAACTGTAACACCTCGTGCATTCATGCTAAGTTTTGACTCGTAAGAAGGGGGTATAGTGAACCCAATATGAATAGTGTAAAAAGGGTGTTTGAAACCTAATCAAGTCATAAGAAGAGTCCTTAGGCAAAGTAAAGTCGGAAACTATCCTATGGAGTATACTTTCAAGTGAGTTTGCACTAGTCTCACTTAAAGTGAGTATACAGAAAACATCCTCACCAAAGTTGTAAACCTTTGAAATACCTTTCCAACGATAAATTATGGAGGTCTAACGGACATCTGTACAAAAAGTTATGTACGATTTACTAAATAGTGTTTTGCCGCTCCTTAAAATTGGTTGTAAAAATGCCAAAAATATCCAAAGACACTGTTACAGTTTCACGATATGATTTACGGGCCATAAAATGGGCCAAAAATGAGAGTAAAACAGGTCCGACATCAACTTCAAAACTTCATTTTTTGGTTTTTTCACTTCATTCTTCACAATTCACATCCTCAAGCCCTAGAACGACCATTCTCTCTTCCCATCATCCTCGTACACCAAGGTAAGCCTCTTCCAAGTGATTCCAAGTGTTTCTAACATCAATACATGAATTCTAAGGAGCCGTTTGGACATGATTTGAAATCATGAGATGAAATCATATTTGGACATGCAATTTGGATTTCTTAAGTTGTATTTTTTCTTATGGACATAAAAATCCCACAAGTTGTGAAAACCATCAAAACTTTTCTAGTTCTTATACAATCTTACCAAATGAGCAATTCATAATTCATAACAAAATTAATACACTATTAGAAGGCCTTTATAAAAAATACAACATCAATTGATCAAATTTTAGTTCAATAAAATAGAAAATTGAACATGAGTTGTAATGTAACTACTCTTTAATATAATCCTCCAACATGGTTGGTAAGTGTAACTTTGTTATAAATATACTACCAATTTGTAGATCTTTTAATTTTTGATAGAAATGGCTGGTAAACATGATTGGTAAATATATCTACCAACTTATGGATCTTTTTTTACAAAATATAAACTTATGGGTCAACTTTTACATTTAGAAAATTTAAAATCATGATTTGAAATTCCAAATCATGCCTTTTTGGATGATTTGGGATTTCATCTCATCATGAGATGAAATCGCATGTCCAAACACTGATTTCATCTCATGAGATGGCATGCCCCAACGCCTACTAAGTGGAAATCCATTGTTCCTAACCTAGGGTTTTCAAGAAAACCCATCTCAAGGTTCAAGATTCAAGCTTTTAGAATTCTTCTTCAAAGATTCAGACTTTTTTCAAGTTTTTGGAGCGATTAAGGTATGTATGGTTTCTATCCACGTGTGGCAACATCATTGTTCTTCCCACTCTATGTTCACCCATAAAAATACGAAGTTCCATAAACCAACGGTTTCTACTCTAATTCATGATGACCCTAAGTTACATGAACCATGACATACCATGTTCGTATTAATAATTAGTTATTGCATTCTTGATATTCCATTTTGGTTATTGGGAATCCGTCCGTAATCCATGAACACCCATGCTTTGCATTCCATGGGTTCTTAAATACAAGATATGAACTATTATGCTTATTTTCATGAAAATCTACATGGTTTCCATGTTTTCATACAAGTTATACTATATACTTATATTCATGCTATATTATATTGACGAATCATGTTTACAAGCCATGTTTATGAATCATGTCTATAAGTCATACTTACAAGTTATGTTATACAAACCATGGGCTCAAATGCCACCTATATCCATGTTTATGTTTTTGGGAATAACATAGTTTTATCGAGAAGGCTCAGACAGCCTGAAACTACGTATGCCAATGTAGGGTAAGGGTCGATCCGCCCAGATTAGGATGACACCTTCAGACAATTGAATTGGTTCCTTTCATGTCATGCTTATGTCTCATACCCTGGTAAGGTGTAGGGCTGCTGTGCTGGTCGGGCCAGGTATCAGACTCCACGTACCCACGTGATGATTCCATGTTGTCAGTTATATTACGACTCTCCCACAAGATACAGATATGCATATGTACTTAAAATATTTTTACTTATGTTATAAATTTATTCATATCAGATGATGCTCATGTTCATGTTCAGCTTACAGTTTCATTTTTAGCTTATGTTTATTTCGTGTGCCATGTTTATTTCATTCAGTTGCTTTATATACCAGTACAATTCAAATGTACTAAAGTCCCCTTTTATTGCCCGGGGGCCTGCATTTCACGATGCATGTGTTAATTTATAGGACAACGGATCGACTCGTTAGGACATTGCTCATATCAGTTTTTGGTAAGCCCCATTTCATTCGGGGTTTTGTCATTATTTATATCTCATGTTCATTTTAGTTATGCAGTCAAGGTATGCCGAGAGTCTTTTCCTGATAAACAGTTTAGCAGTCAGAGTCACGTTAGAGGTTTTATAGACTAGTTCAGTTATGTCATGTCAGATATTCAGTTGAGTTGGCCTTGTTGGCTACGTTACTATACTTTCAGACTATTTACGCATTTATGATATAACGGTATTTTCTGACTTATGATTATTGGGTCCCACGTCACTCAAATCATGCATGTTTAACTTATATTCCGTATCAGTACATGTCGCATGTTGATTCAGCAAGCCATGTGGTTCGCTCGGTCAAATGCAAAGAAGGCACCGAGTGTCGTGTTACGCCCAGACCATGATTCGGGGCGTCACACAAACTGTCTTTTGGGAATTTCAGCAAATACTGCATTGACCCTTTCTCATACTAGCCTAAACCAAACTTCATCTTCTCTCCATTCTGAGAGATTAAACCAAAGACAACTTTAGTTTCCAGCAAACTGCACTAACCGTTAACTCATACGGAATATTATTTAGCCCCTCAAATTCAGAGAAGAGAAATGGCTTATGCTGCTCCTTCCTCACTTACGCATAAACTGCAAAGAACTCTTGCAGACTAAATCACCTTTGATTCGTGGAAGCTCTATACAACAACAACATGTTAAATCTACTTATCAAAGTCTATCTGCTCTCCAAGTTTTTCTTGAGGATACTACAAAAGAAGCCAAGGATACTGAAACTCCTCAAGGTTACAGAAAAGAGGATCTGAGATGTAGTCTACAAAGTAGAAGATAGAGTTGATTCAATTTTGAGAAGCATCATTCTAGCAGATAATGAACACAACCGGGAAAGGGCTTGTAGATGCTTCAATAAAGAATTGCAAGAAGTGGAAAACGAAGTTTATTTTCTCACGAAAGAGGTGATGCTGATCGAGTTTAACCAGTGGCGGATCCAGAATTTTCAGGGGGTTCGAAAAAAATAACAAAAGTTAAATATAAAAAATAATGTTGTCATGGGAATAGAACCTAGGATGCTAGAGACAATTTTGAACACCCGGGACCGCTTGAGCTAACCTTTTTGTATTTGTTCAGGGTATTCAAAAGTTAATATATGTACATAAACACAGTATATAATTTTTTGCTGAGGGTGTTCGTCGGTACACTCTAAATCCGCCCCTGAGTTTAACAAGCATGGAAGCAAATCAATAGAATTAGCAACAACTTCCTCATCATCAGGCAAAATTTGTGTTACCGGAATGAAGAATGACTTAAACACCATACTAAATTGCCTCACTGCCCAAACAAAAGAGCTAATAGTCATATCAGTTGTTGGTATTGGCGGTATTGGTAAGACCACACTTGCTAGAAAAAGTTTTTGATGACTACAACCATTTGTTGTCGATTTGATAAACATACATAGGTCACCATCTCTGAAGAATATAATAAGAGATAAATGCTCCTTGAAGTTGTCTCTTCAATTACTGGAATCAATCAAGAAATGAGCAATGATGATCAACTAATGGAGATTGTGTACAGAGGTCTGAAGGGTAGAAGATTTTTGATAGTCATAGATGATCTTTGGAGTACTGAGGCTTGGGACCAAATGCGAAGAATATTTCCAAATGATTACAATAAAAGCCAAATTATATTAACCACTGGTCTAAAAAATGTTGCTGATTATGCCAGCTGCCCTGATTTTCCTCCTCATGATGTGGCTTTTCTAAGTTTAGATGATAGTTGGAATCTATTTACGGAAACACTATTCAGAAAAGATCTTTGTCCTCCACAACTAGAAGAAATAGGGAAGCATATCGTACAATAATGTCGAGGATTACCGCTATCCATTGTTGTCATTGCTGGGCTTCTTGGCAAGAGAGGCCAGACACATGATAATTGGAAGATACAACAACAACAACAACATACCCAGTGAAATCTCACAGTGCGGGGTCTGGGGAGGGTAAAATGTACGCAGTCCTTACTCCCATCTCGGAAGATAGAGAGGTTGTTTCTGGAAGACCCTCGGCTCAAGAGAAAACATGATGGGAAAAGGTCAAATAAGCACAAACAGTTCAAAGCAATACGAAAATAAAACTAATGAAAGTGAAAAAGCCATGATAAAGCAGTATGAGAAAAAAGAAACAGTAGCTACCACAGATAAATACGATAATTGTGGTACAAGGACCAACATATAGTTGCACGAATCAAAGGACAAGAAAATGAAGATCAAAACTGCTACTACTAGTACGACGGGATACGTGGGATTACTTACTAGCTTTCTATCCTAATGACCTAATCTGAGTCCTCCATAGCCTCCTATCTAAAGTCATGTCCTCGGTAAGCTGGAACTGTGCCATGTCCTGTCTAAGCACCTCTCCCTAATACTTCTTCGGCCTACCTCTATCTCTTCTGAAACCGTTCATAGCCAACCTCTCACACCTCCGCACTGGGGCATCTGTGTCTCTCCTCCTCACATGCCCAAACCACCTCAGCCGCGCTTCTCGCATCTTGAAGGCGAGCTATAATTGCTTGCCCCAGTACTTGAAGGTGTGCTTTCTCTATATAGGAGGTTTTCCTGAAGATATGGAGATTTGTGTTTCAAAGTTGATTAGCTCATGGATAGCTGAGCAATTCATAAAGGCAAGAAGCAACAAAAGATTAGAACTGGTGGAAGAGGAGTATCTACAAGAGTTAATGGAGAGGAGTCTAATTTTGGTTGGTAGATGACGGGCTTATGGAAGGATAAAAACGTGTAAAATTCACAATCTTCTACGACAACTGTGCATAAGAGAAGCTCAGCTTGAAAATATTGTGCATTTCATTAACAATTATGCCGCCACTTTCTTGGATGGCATACTTGATAGGCGGCGAGTGATCATTCCTTTTTTTATTCGGGATTACTTTTGTGATCATCCAAGGGATAGGAGTGGCAAGATTACAACCCGCAGCTTGATCTTTATGGGGGGGCATAAATCTTATCAAGTTAAAGGAATATATCACTGGCCCCACAGTATTTCACATTTCAAGTTGCTCAAGGCGTTGGATGCACGTGAAATATTATACGATTCCTCTTGTATATTACCTTGACTTGTACATTTGAGATATGTTCATGCAAATATTGACGATCCTTCTTCACTAGCCAAATTATGCAGTCTACAGACCGTAATTATTTATTCACTAAGGAATAACGTGCAGCTCCCACTGGAGATCTGGACAATGTCAGAGATAAAAGACGTGGAAATTGAAAATGTGGATATGCCTAATCCTCTTGAGGCAGAAATTCATGGCATTCGAGAACAACCTTCGTTTCTAAATAACTTGAAAACACTTGTTCTCAGATACTCTCCTGTTGTGGTAGAAATCTTGAAAAGAACTCCCAATCTGAATAAGCTAAAGATTAACGATGTACGGAGTACTGAGTGGACTGCTTTTCTTGATTGTCTCAATCTTTTACAGGGGCTTGTGACACTAAATATACAAGCAGCATCGCTCAATGGTCCCTTCATTCTCTCTAGGATTATTTTCCTGCCTAATCTCAACAAATTGAGTTTAGATTCTACTTTTTTTCCATGGGAAGATATGGTCGTGTTGGCTAATTTACCAAATCTTGAGGTGCTCAAAGCATGTTATGCATTCCAGGGAACAAATTGGAGACTAAATGAAGATGTTGTATTTCGTAAATTAAAATATCAAGGCGTTCATCACAGAAATCTGGAAAGATGGGAAGCAACTAGTACTGATTTTCCGATGCTTGAGCAACTAATCCTGACTTGGTTGCATTTCCTAGAGGAGATTCCCTAGAGTATTGGAGAAATAATGACTCTAAAATTAATCGAAATATATGATTGCAACTCTGCAGTCGTCACTAGTGCAAAGCAAATTCGAGAAGAGCAAGAAAGCTGGTGTAACTATGGGTTTCGAGTTCAACTTTGCAGGTATTGAAATTAGGTACGTTAAAGCCCCTCTTTGATTATTAGCCAATTCTTAATATGTTCATGTGATTTTCTGTTTTCTTTGATATTCCTGTATTGTACTTGCTTATATTATTAAAAGGCTTGTAGAGTTTGAGACCTGTTACTTACAATTGGAGTCTATGTTCCACTGTACTTCCAACCATTTTTGTTAGTTTTGGAAGCTATCCTCTTTCTTTTCACCAGTAGTGTTTGCTACGAATATGCTTTTTACTCGACATTTGAGGAAATTCTGAATATGATCTACTGCAAGCTTTCTTCTTGAGTTTATTGTTTTAGTAACTCAATGTTAATTCTCGTTAACTGTAAAGTTATCAATGACCTATGAATAATAAGATTAGTATTGTAAAAAGACTGAATGTAACTGTTGATAATAATAGATTAAGTGATAATGAGCAAGTACATCAGAAGGGTTCTACTTGGTTTTAGTTATAAAAAAAATGATATATAAGAAAAATGATTGTATTGTAACTGATTAAGTTAGTCTATTGTATCGGAATAAGAAGTTTTATCAGACCCCAACCAATGAGGATTAGTAGATTGAAAAAGGATATGCAGTGCAACTTTTATTTGATTTTCACTGAGATTTTATCCTAAGCAACCTCTCAATCAATCTTATATGGTTTTAATGTAGGGGCAGGATGATTGAAGAAAGACCTAGCTTTGCGAAAATTGGAAAATCTACTGATGGTGATGCTAACATCGAGTAAATGAGTTTATGCATGTATTTTTTTTAACCAAACATACAGCTGTTCTTGAGAGTGTTGTTGTCAGTTGAGACCCAGTTAAGGTTTTGCACCAAAGAAGGCACAGCATCTAACTTTCGAAAAGAAAAGATCTGCATAAATTATAGCATTTATCACTAGTCATGACACTTATTGTAAGCCCAAACCCTACTCCCTGTCCACCACAGATCTTCTCGAGTATCGATTAACAGAATTCAATAAATAGTGGTGGAGGAAGCATCATCTAGTTATTGACTGTGACAGAAATATGTATCCTATGTCCAAGTTGAACAACTAATTAATGGTGGAAATAGCTTATGTGAGATTGAACAATGTTTGATGAGAAATCTTCATATTGAACATGTTACTAGCAATATAGCAGTTAAGAACTGTTGGATCCTTCAAGATTCCAGCTAAACTGGTAACGAAAGACATAAATAGCATTTTAAATGCAGTTATTTGTGTAGTAGAAGAAGCAAATTAAGTTTCAATAATAACATGCGATATCCTTAAACACTCGCCATTAATAAACCCAAGAGACAAAGATATGGAGAATAAGAAACGGATTTGTTGTTAAAAGAGAGGTTTTCTTTCATCTGATAAGCAACTTTGGACTCAAACATGACCATTGAAGAATGAAAACAAAGTATAAATCATATTACAAAAGTGGGAATCTTTAAAGTGATGAGTTATTGTCATTATATGGTTTCTTTATAGTGATTAAATTTATTTAGCAGTAGGATATTGAAAATTGGATATGTTTGAAGTTAGTCATATGTTTCAAGAGAGGTGGAGGGGGAACGCAACAGAATGGAAGGTGCTGAAATTTTCATTTTAATGGAATTCTAAAAATGGTACTTGGCAATACATGTTAATAGTGACAGGCAATACATGTTAATAGTGACATAGTTTTAAAGTTTTATTGTTACTTGGAGCTTGTCAAAAATCATTTCTAAATATTTATTTATTGTTTTCATAGTACAAGTGCTTATACAGTGTAGTTGTATTCCGAAATAGTCCTAGACTACATCCAACTTTTTTAAGTTTATGCACCTCTTGTAAATATTTTTATGTCTACCTGAATGTTAGACTAAACTTAGTTGTAGATAATTATCGAAACTATATTTGGTTGCATTCTTACTTCAAATTTTAGTGATTCAATCTGGAGGTTTATGTGCATCTCTTCATTTGTTCATTTTTCACTTTCAGATTAGATTGTTATGACTTTATAACACATTAACATTTGAATGTTAATACCTTAAAGAAAGTTCTCTAGAAAACATAATTCGGGATTTGTATTTTTCCCTTTATTCTTTAATATTTTCATCATAGCAGACTCTTGCATTTCTTTCATACTTGTTCTGAGAAATGATTTTCTTGAGCCGAGGGTCTATTGAAAACAACCTCTTTACCCCACCAAGGTAGGGGTAAGGTCTACGTACATCCCACCCTTCCCAATCCGCACTTGTGAGACTATATTGGGTATGTTGTTGTCGTCGTACTTTTTTCTTTAAACAATTGGCCCTCAACTCAATTGAATTTATTTTTCTCTGCTTTCCTGGATGTCTAGAACTAAAATCGTAGATCGCCTCACTGCCCAAACAGATTAGTTAAATGTCATACCAATTGTCGGTATGGGCAAAGATAGGCAAGTTAACTCTTGCTAGAAAAGTTTATAGCGATTCATCTATCCGTTCTCGATTTGATAGACATGCATGGGTCACTATCTCTTCAGTTGTCTCTTCAGTTGCTGGAAGCATTAATCATAAAATGAGCGATGATCAACTAATGGAGATTGTGTATAGAGGTCTGAAGGGTAATAGACTCCTAATTGTCGTAGATGATATTTGGAGTACTGATGCTTGGTGTCACACCCCAACTTTTGATAGGGCATGATGGGCACCCGACCCTTACTTAGGGACGAGCGAACCCGCTGATTCTCGTGATACTCATAACTCCATCGGGACCCTAAATCATGAAATGAGTGCATAATGTAAGTTTTTCAAAAAACATGCTTTTCGTCTTTCTCAAATCAAGTAAAATCTCGTAATCATATGAAATTTGTAACATAATGCATAATGATACATCGGCTTCGCGTAGCCGTTTACAAGATCGACATGTTATATACGTGATTCCGTTCGCAAAGTCTCTAACATAAATCAAGATACCATAACATAGATACTCCGACCTCCAAAAGACCGGAAGGAAATTGAGCTCGCCAATCCAAATGGAACATCTTCTACTAATATCCTCTACTCATCCGTATACACCCGCGTGGCATGAAACGCAATATCCACAAGAAGGGACGCGCACGAATAATGTACCGAGTATGTAAGGTGGATAACAACATAATATAGATATGGAAGGTAACATGGAATAAGAGAGATAACCTGTACATCGGGATGCCTCATAAGGCGGATGTCATGCATGCTTAGCCTTTAAATTTTTTTTTTTATACATATACATAGTACCATGCCCGGCCATTAAGGCTCGGTGTCATATATATAGTATCATGCCTGGCCATTGAGGCTCGGTGTTATTATCATTAGCCCGCGTCCGGGCCTCCCGCGTCTGGGGCAATATCATAACATGCCCACCGGTGCGGTGTGCACATCTACGTGCCATGCCCGGCCGACTATAGGCGCCGCGCGGTGTGAGAAAATACATACATATATATAAAGCACGCATGAGAGCCAATCAAAAGCCACAATTATATCGGAGTGACGTAAGGTCGGTAGCCTCCGATTATATTATAATAATCATCATCGCTCTATCTCACCTTGAAGGAACAATTATTATAAGGCGAGATCAACAACAATGAATAAAATCGAGAAAATCATGAAATAATCTCAATAATCTCATAATAGTATTAACATCATAAGCTTTGGAATTTCTAGAATTTAAAATCATCATCATCATAGAAACATTCTCATCTTTAACATCGTCATTCATATTGTAAAAACATGTCCGTTGTTGTTGTCATAAAAACTTATAGAATCATAAATATTTGACTCGGAAAATAGGGACATTTTGGAAAATATTTATGGATTATCAAGAAAGAAGTCGTGCCTTTGAATCATAAACTCTTATGAATCATGAATTTCTAGTTTTTGGGAATAAAAATATTTTTGGAAAACATTTATGGATTCACATAAAGGGATCATGAGACGTTTGTAAAACACCTATTGGATTCATAAGAAAGGAATCATGCCTTTAGAAGAAAGGACTAGCCTTAACATACCCGTTCAACCTCCATTCTTATCCACACTTATTCATCCAAATTCATGAGTCTACATTTAAGAGATCCACACTATCATTAGACTCATCATAGTATACTTATACTAAACTTTCAAGTCAAACTACTCTATACTGCCGAAAATTTCTCAAAGATCTCCCCTATTTGTATGCCTTGCCCGAATTCTCAATACCAACAATCAATAACCAATAACAACAATGTAAACAACAACAACCTCATTACTACCAAAATATTCCATCAAATACACCATATGATAATTTCTCCAACTCCTCCACAAACGAATTCGCTACATAATTATTCCATAAATTTATCTCCGTAAAAAGCTTTAAATGATACCAAAAGAGAAAGATTCATACCTTACTTCCGCTAATACCGCGATATCTCTAATACTTGCCTTAATCCCAAGGCACAAATTCACTGCAACACAATATTATAATCGTAACTATACGCCGGCGGAACCCGAATCCCAAGATTTTTACTTAACTCGCGTCGAAATTTAATGGAGGGAAGGTTGGAGAATTCTAGAATTTTTGGGAAATATTTTTGGGCTGATTCTTTGAAAATGAGGGGTTAAATCCCTTATATAGTTGCTCCGAAGTCACCGTAGCGCATCGTTCACCGACTTTGAATCTGTTCATCCGCGGAAATTATTTCGAGACCTAAAACTTTTATACATCGTGATCTCTCTTTATTTGCGTACTTGGATATGTCCAAAACTCCATACAACAATATAACTTATTCAACATCCCAAACTTAGCAAAACTTATTTTATTTTTTTCCGATTCGTTTAACCTCCAACCTTCGCGGCACTTACTTATCACTTGTTGAACATAACATAAACACTTATAACTTCAAACAAAATCCTGTCCTTTGAGCTTATGTGACTAACCTATGATGCAATTCAACGCAAGAGAATACGGGATGTAACACTTGGGACCAAATGCAAATAATATTTCCAAATGATGACAACAAAAGCTGAATTTTATTAACCGCTCGGCTCAAATATGTTGCTGATTAGGTCAGCTGCCCTGATTTTCCGCCTCATAGCATGTTGTTTCTAAGTCGAGATGATAGTTGGAATCTATTTACTAAAAAATTATTGAAAAACGATCCCCGTTCTCCTCTACTAGAAGAAATAGGGAAGCACATTGTACAACAATATCGAGGATTGCCTCTCTCGATTGTCGTTGTTGCTGGAGATGCATGGAGGCTCCGCATATCTCTGTAAGAGGTCTGGCATAGACGGTCTTAAAGAGGTTTCAAAAGCCGGAATGATTGAGAGAGGTGATTAGACAAGACATGGCGTATGTCCGACTAACCGAGGACATGACCTTTAGATAGGAGATTATGGAGGATCACAATACCGGTAGTCATAGTAGAGTGGTTGATAGTACTTTGCCATGTAATCGATTGTGTTTTCCTACTTGAGTTATATCGCTTATTATACCGGGTAGTCATACGGTACAAAAGGATGAATTATGATCTTGTAAGTCGTAACCGGAAGGACAACCTTGGAACCAAAGGACATGACCATTATCAAGTATGATTAGTGATAAATATCATGTATGGAGAGTTTCGAAGATTTTGGGATCAAGCAAATCAAAGAAAATAAGTTTGTCAAAAATTTGGAACAAGTTGGCGTAATTAAGGACGAATTTTGGGTCAACTTTGGAGGGGTATATCTCCAGGTATATGGGGAGTTTTAAGGTGTTTCAAAAGCTTAAAATGAAGTTCGTCGAGTCTAGTTTCCAACGCAATAAACCGCTCATCGATACGACATCGGAGTAGAGAATTATGGACGTTACAAATTCAGGCGGGCGAGCGAAACAATAAAGCTGCTACGGTCTTTGCTACGATCTTGCTACGGATGCCGACTTTTTAGCACCTATATAAGGGGCAAAAACCCCATTTTTTCTGCACAAAATTTCCCAAAAACATTCCAGAAAATTCAGCCACATATGAGAGCACATATATACCATAAAAGCGAGGATTTTGAGAGATTTCAAGTTACGGAGTATTAATCGAGGTCCGGACAACGTGTAGTCACGATTATAGTTTTGTCTTGCGTTGGAATTGGCTTGGATTCAAAGTAAATATTGAAGATATTGCTGCTCTAGAAAGAATAAGGTATGAATCTCTCCTTATTAATATTAATTTCAGTTTATTTACGGAGATAAAGTTATTAAATAGTCGTATAATAAGTTGGATAGTTGAGAAACTTGGAAAACATCGTGTGGGATGTTTTATGGAGCCTATTGGTGTTGATAATGTTGTTGTGATGTTGGTATTGTTGTTGTTGTTGTTGGTTATTGGATTGTGATTTCGGGCTAGGCATATAAACAGGGGAGATCTTTGCCCGAATTTTGACGTATTCTAAATGGATTTAAATTAAGGGTTTAAGACGAGCGTATGACGATGAGCCTAACAATAGTATGAATGGTTGTATATGTAGATTACGAGGCTACGAATGATCTTAAGTGAATTGCAAGACGAAGTAAGTTGGAAGTCGAGAAATTATCTTCCGTATGTTAAGGCTAGTCCCTTTCTTCTAAAGGCATGATTCCTTTCTTATGAATCCAATAGGTGTTTTCCAAATGTCCCATGATCCCTCTATGTGAATCCATAAATGTTTTCCAAGAATATTCTTATTCTCAAAAGCTAGAGATTCATGATTCATAGAGTTCTTATGATGCTAAAGATAAACATGTTTTATGATGACGATGATCCTATTTCTAGAAACTCCTATGTTATAATTCCTTACATATGTTTCATAACCTCCTTACTTCCAAAAGTTAGAGTTCATGATTCAAAGGCATGACTTTTTTCTTGATAATCCATAAATGTTTTCCAAAATGTCCCTATTTTCCGAGTCAAAGATTTATGATTCTATAAGCTTTTATGACAACAACAACGGACATGTTTTTACAATTGAATGACGATGCTAAAGATGAGAATGTTTCTATGATGGATTACGATGATGATGATGATTTCATGTTTAAAAGTCCCAAGCTTATGATTTCAATGTGAATATGAGAATGTTGAGTTATTTTCATGATTTTCTTGATTTTTATTCATTGTTGTTGATCTCGCCTTATAATAATTGTTCCTTCAAGGTGAGATATAGCGATGATGATTGCTCCATAATATAAATCGGAGGTTACCGACCTTACGTCACTCCGATAGAGTCGTAGCTTTTATTTGGCTCTCATGCATGCTTTATATATATATATATATATATATATATATATATATATATATATATATATATATATATATATATATATATGTATATATATATGTATTTTCTCACACCGCGCGCGCTATAGTCGGCCGGGCATGGCACGTAGATGTGCACACCACCGGGGGCATGTTATGATATTGCCCCGGACGCGGGAGGCCCGGACGCGGGCTAATGATGATAACACCGAGCCTTAATGGCCGGGCATGATACTATATATATGACACCGAGCCTTAATGGCCGGGCATGATACTATATATATATGACACCGAGCCTTAATGGCCGGGCATGGTACTATATATATGTATAAAAATGTTTTTTTTTTTTTTTAAAGGCTAAGCATGCATGACATCCGCCTTATGAGGCATCCAGATGTACAGGTTATCTCTCTTATTCCATGTTACCTTTCATATCTATATTATGTTGTTATTCATGCCTTACATACTCAGTACATTATTCGTACTGACGTCCCTTCTTGTGGACGCTGCGCTCATGCCCGCAGGTAGGCAGGGAGACGGATCAGACCCGTAGGTGTTCTATCAGCGGATTCTCAGGAGCACTCCACTTACTTCGGAGCTGCAGTCTATTTGGTATTGTCCTTATGATCATTTGTATTCTATGTAGAGGCTCGTAGACGTGTGTGTACAGTTAGATGTTTTATAGCTCCACCGGTTCATATTATTGTATAATATATTGGTGGCCTTGTCGGCCTTATTTTGAGCTCTTGATACTTTACTATTAGCCTTGCCGACTTTATGATATACGTTATGTTGTGGCGACCTTGTCGGTCCGCATATGAACATATGTGCTGAATGATCGGATATTCCTATGTTGGGCCTTTTCTGCGTGCAAGTGTTCTTTGAGTTATGGTTTATAATGTTCAAAGTAACGGATAAGTCAGGTGGTTCCCGGCCTACGGGTCGGAGCCCGTCATACTCCTGGTAGGGGTGTGACAAATTGGTATCAGAGCAGTTCGTCCTAGGGAATGTCTACGAGCCGTGTCCAGTAGAGTCTTGTTTATGGGTGTGAAGCGCGCCACACTTATAAACAAGAGGTTGCAGGGCATTTAGGAACCATTGACCTTTCTTTCTTATCTTAGATCGTGCCATAGAGCTAAATCATAGGATATGATGTCCCTGATCCTAACCCAAATGTTTTGATCATGGATAAGCAGTTGATTATGCCGCTACGAGGAAATTGCTGAGAATTGAAGTTGTTCATTCGAAAGGTATGTTTCCTGTTTTATTAATATGGATAGACGTTGATATAAGAACTTGAGCAAGATATTATGGGTATTTGTGATTGCTCTGTGGGGCATTGGATGTGTTTTCTGGGCTGTGTGCAGGAATGAGGTAGTAAGAATTATAGAGGAAACTCTGCCGAAATTTTTACAAATTGAATTGTTTGCATGTCTATAGAGAAAGAGTAAAGGGAAAATGTGACCATCAGCCGTTTGGTAAGTCATGATTGAAGGAACAACTATGAGACGCTTTCAAAGAGAAGTTTTAGAATGATTTTAATTTAATTTAAAGGAGAAACCCTGGAGGGAAAAAAATGATTAGTAAATAAAGAAAGTGGAATGAGTTGCATCCGAGATTTCGGAGGATTGGGACCTATTGAAAACATAAAGAAAGTTGACATTAGGAACTCAAATACAGTATTACGATTTATAGATTAGATTGGTTATATATAACAAAGAGATATTATATATGGATATATATATATATATATATATTCCATATATATATATATATATATATATATATATATATATATATATATATATATATATATATATATATATATATATAGATGGGTTTGTACTCATAGTGGAATGTTCTGCAAACTTCTAGGTAGATATTATTAAGTGGCAAACGAGAAAGAGCACTTTAAGAGCAAAGGAAATCAAGGAGGACCTTGAGGACAGAAGTACGAGAAAGTGCGGTTATAAATTAATTAAAGGAAGTTATGTGATCGGTGACGATAAGAGGAAGCTTAATAAATTAGTAAGGTTGGCCAAAGGTAGACAGTGATGGCATACGACAGTGGACTTGGAATAGAGATACGATTATAAAGGAAACAGGACGAATATACGAGGAATAGACATACATACGAGCAAGCTATGGTATCGTAAAGGGAAATAAGAAATGAACGAAGGAAGAAAGAAAAGGGTGTATTTTACTAAAATTTCATGATGAGAACAAGAATCGGCGGGACATTAGAAGGATTATGATGCATGATTATGATACAAACAATTAGTTAAGAGAAACTATGGGACACTATGAGCTAAATTAAGAAAAGGACGAATCGTGAGAATGAATGAGAGAGAGTATCGACTTTTACTGGTATGGTATAAACCCAACTCGGAATCGGGAACCAAGAGTAAGAGAAATCTCAAGGGTACTGGGGAAAGGATAGCTATGAAGGAAAATTGCGGCTGAAGGAGCATGGTATAGTCGGGCATTCTATAAGGAGCCTAACGAATTCCGATGTCACCATTGATTCATTAACCTAGGGGACTATTAGGCATGAAGGAAGGAAGTGGTTTGAGTTGTGTCCAATATGTGTGGACATTTGACTTGATACAAGAATCCAGTTAGCAAAAAAAAAAAATAAGTCAAACCATGCGATGAAAGTAACTCCGGCATTATATGGACTAGAGGAGTTGAAGGATTGCTAGGGTCGGCCAAATGACTACCAAAGACGGTCAATACTCGAATGTTACTGGTATATGAGAACATTCTTAGACGAATTAGAATATTCCCAAGTACAGAAGAAGGAAATGTACTGGCTTGAAGGAGTCGAAATTCGAGATGAACTAATATAGCAAGGATGTGCTAAAAAAAAAAGTGGAAATGGACTAAATGCAAGTATATTATGAGACAAACATGGGAAAGGAGGCATGACAAGATAATAAAGGTTTAGCAAATCAAGGAAATAAGTTTTGTCAATGCAATACGTTGTGTTCCGGGCTATGATTCGAATCGCTCGTACTAGAGAAATTTTTTGTTACAATTAAATATGCAGCAAACGTACCCCAAAAAGGTAACAGAAGAAGTGAGAAGGCATACAAGTGACCAAGGATAAGTATCAAGGACAGTCGGGATTAGTAAAGAGAAATCGTAGCACTGGAAGAGGTGAGAGTTTTAAAAGAGGAATATTTTTAGGAATTTCAATGATCGTCAAAAGAAAGAAAGACAATATGCCTATGGATAGCATGACAGCAGTACTACCTGAGACTAGAAAATATCTCCTGCGTCGTGAAATCATAAGTCACCGTTTATATCAAATCGTGAGAGTATATGTCATAGGACCATATAAATAATCGTCCTGATGAAATGGCTAGTAAAATGGTGTGGGGACGACAATAAATATTTGAAGAAGAATGGAAGCTAGTTAAGTCTCAATTAGCCGCTGGTATAGGAGAGCCAAGGACTTAAAGAGGGAAGCACACTCGTATTGAAAGGAAGTTGTGATTAAGTAAGATTTTATTTTAGTCTCATGCTTATGAGTTATTTTGTAATGATGTTAAGATTGGAGGAGAGGAAATTGGAGGAAAGATTCAAACATGGATTTGAAGATATTTTGAATAGTAGATTAGCTTGAGATATGATCATTAGTATGTTGTAAGTATAATCTTGTGATGGGGGATAACAACGATGATAAGAAAATGTTGTATACAAGTGTATAAGGAATGGTGCTGAGGATTGTTGTATGGGTCGAATTGAGTCCCATTTGAATATAAATCCCTTGGCTATGGTATTTTTGACGCATTGGATGAGTAATCTGAAGTAAAGTAATTAATGAGAATAATAAGCCATTAGCAAGGAAATGCTATGACAAACCATCTGGGCGCTACCATAGGTGAAACTATGATGACAATAAAGGAATTAAGGAGTTCGACTAAAGCATTAAAAAGGAGATGAAATGATATGTATATAAAATCGATTAGTACTAAGAGGGATAATCTAAAGTAGCACTAGAGAAGCAAGCAAGGAAAAGTGCCACAACCAAATAAGAAAGTTGTCCACTAGTAGAGAAATAAAGGGCTGCGAAACAGGAGGGACTAAGTCAACGGAAGGTGAAGTCATGGAAGTAGATGAAGATAAGATCGCAAGAAAAGGATTCAAGGATATAAATAAAGGAGATGGACATTTAAGGAATTAAGAGATCCGCTTGATTGATAAACCAAAATGACAGATAATTGCGTCAAACTATGGGAAAGACTTATTAAGTGAGAATCGGGCAAAGGTTAAAAGTAGAAGGAGAACCCCAAAGGAAATGATCAAAGGATATCACGTTTGATTGGAACAAGCGGGTGACAATGAGACCTCGTGGAACAAGCAACATGATGGCTCTTATTGGAAAAAGGGATGAATGAAGGTTACAGACAAAGGAAAGAATGAAAAGATTCGAATTCGCTGCATGACTAGAAATCTTGGTTATTCTTCGACAAATTTCTGAATTCACCCCTAAGTTATTAGCCGAACTAAGGATCAGAAACTTTAAGAGTAAATTGAAGGAAAGGAATCATTAAAGAAGAGGTTTGAGATGTTTTTGATATAAGTACAAGAATTACCGTTAGTTAGCCAAGTGCCAGAAGTCCAATTGAAGGAAAGAGAAATTAAGCGAGACATTTCGGTGTTAAACTAGTTGAAAGATAAAGTACCGCAAAGATTAATTCGACTGCTATAGAAAGCAAAGGATGCTAAAATGTGACCAGTCTTGAGGTTATCTTTAAGGGAGGAAGAATAAGAATAAGTAAACAAGAAGACAAAGGCCTGGGACATCTGTAAAACGTAAGAAAGATACGTGGAGATCGAAGAGAACAAGAATTTCTGAATAAAAAGAAGATGGGATCAAAATTGGATAAAAGTATGTGGTAAGTACTGGATGAAAGGGCATACAAGAATGTAAACAAAGAAGGCTGAAGAGACAATGAGAACGATAAAGCATAAAGAGTTAGTAGACAGACAGATAATAAGAAAAGAGACGACCTTGAGTACGGGCGTAAATTTTGGCCACAAAAGAAGAAGGATAAACTGCGTAATTCGGATAAGTTCAGTTTTAAATGAGCAAGTAAGACTGCAAGTAAGTAAAGTAAATACCGACAAATACAGGTAAGAACATTGACATCTACCTCAGAGCGAACTCTACCTCAACATTCGAGGACGAATGTTTTTAAAGGGGGGAGAATGTTACACCCCGCACTTTCAGTGTTACACCCCGTACCTCGGAGAAACACCGGTTAAATTAGAATGTAAGTATGTCGAGCTATGGCTAGGTAAAACAACTTTGGAGTGTGAGGAACGAAACATTATTAAGTATATGGTTTAAGTAAAGGATGAATTATGATCTTGTAAGTCGTAACCGGGAAGGACAACCTTGGAACCAAAGGACATGACCATTATCAAGTATGATTAGTGATAAATATCATGTATGGAGAGTTTCGGAAGATTTTGGGACCAAGCAAATCAAAGAAAATAAGTTTGTCGAAAATTTGGAACAAGTTGGCAGAATTAAGGACAGAATTTTGGGTCAACTTTGGAGGGGTATATCTCTAGGTATATGGGGAGTTTTAAGGTGTTTCAAAAGCTTAAAATGAAGTTCGTCGAGTCTAGTTTCCAACGCAATAAACCGCTCATCGATACGACATCGGAATAGAGAATTATGGACGTTACAAGTTCAGGCGACG
Organism: Lycium ferocissimum; assembly: GCF_029784015.1. Lineage (NCBI taxonomy): Eukaryota > Viridiplantae > Streptophyta > Magnoliopsida > Solanales > Solanaceae > Lycium > Lycium ferocissimum. The sequence continues at coordinate 21,371,531 of NC_081349.1, forward strand.
ACAGAAACGCAGCTACGCGCTACGGTGACGACTTACTACGATGCTACGGTGACCGACCCGACTTTGGCACCCTATATAAGGGGCAAAACCCCATTTTTTCTTCACAAAAAATTTCCCAAATGCTTCTAGAAAATTCAGCCAAAGCAAGAGAGCATATATATACATAAAAGTGAGGATTTTGAGAGATTTCAAGTTACGGAGTATTAATCGAGGTCCGACAACGTGTAGTCACGATTATAGTTTTGTCTTGCGTTGGAATTGGCTTGGATTCAAAGTAAATATTGAAGATATTGCTGCTCTAGAAAGAATAAGGTATGAATCTCTCCTTATTAATATTAATTTCAGTTTATTTACGGAGATAAAGTTATTAAATAGTCGTATAATAAGTTGGATAGTTGAGAAATTTAGAAAACATCGTGTGGGATGTTTTATGGAGCCTATTGGTGTTGATAATGTTGTTGTGATGTTGGTATTGTTGTTGTTGTTGTTGGTTATTGGATTGTGATTTCGGGCTAGGCATATAAACAAAGGAGATGCTGCCCGAATTTTGGCAGATTCTAAATGGATTTAAATTAAGGGTTTAAGACGAGCGTATGACGATGAGCCTAACAATAGTATGAATGGTCGTATATGTAGATTACGAGGCTACGAATGATCTTAAGTGAATTGCAAGACAGAAGTAAGTTGGAAGTCGAGAAATTATCTTCCAGGTATGTTAAGGCTAGTCCCTTTCTTCTAAAGGCATGATTCCTTTCTTATGAATCCAATAGGTGTTTTCCAAATGTCCCATGATCCCTCTATGTGAATCCATAAATGTTTTCCAAGAATATTCTTATTCTCAAAAGCTAGAGATTCATGATTCATAGAGTTCTTATGATCTAAAGATAAACATGTTTTATGATGACGATGATCCTATTTCTAGAAACTCCTATGTTATAATTCCCTACATATGTTTCATAACCTCCTTACTTCCAAAAGTTAGAGTTCATGATTCAAAGGCATGACTTCTTTCTTGATAATCCATAAATGTTTTCCAAAATGTCCCTATTTTCCGAGTCAAAGATTTATGATTCTATAAGCTTTTATGACAACAACAACGGACATGTTTTTACAATATGAATGACGATGCTAAAGATGAGAATGTTTCTATGACGATTACGATGATGATGATGATTTCATATTTAAAAGTCCCAAGCTTATGATTTCAATGTGAATATGAGAATGTTGAGTTATTTTCGTGATTTTCTCGATTTTATTCATTGTTGTTGATCTCACCTTATAATAATTGTTCCTTCAAGGTGAGATATAGCGATGATGATTGCTCCATAATATAAATCGGAGGTTACCGACCTTACGTCACTCCGATAGAGTCGTAGCTTTTATTTGGCTCTCATTATATGCATATACATATATATATATATATATATATATATATATATATATATATGTATTTTCTCACACCGCGCCGCGCTATAGTCGGCCGGACATGGCACGTAGACACCACTGCAGTGGGCATGTTATGATATTACCCCGGACGCGGGCTAACGATGATAACACCGAGCCTTAACACATGATACTATAGATATGACACCGAGCCTTAATGGCCGGGCATGATACTATATATATGACACCGAGCCTTAATGGCCGGGCATGATACTATATATATGACATCGAGCCTTAATGGCCGGGCATGGTACTATGTATATGTATAAAAATGTTTTTTTTTTTAAAAGGCTAAGCATGCATGGCATCCGCCTTATGAGGCATCCAGATGTACATGTTATCTCTCTTATTCCATGTTACCTTCCATATCTATATTATGTTGTTATTCATGCCTTACATACTCAGTACATTATTCGTACTGACGTCCCTTCTTGTGGACGCTGCGCTCATGCCCGCAGGTAGGCAGGGAGATGGATCAGACCCGTAGGTGTTCTATCAGCGGATTCTCACGAGCACTCCACTTACTTCGAAGCTACAATCTATTTGGTATTGTCCTTATGATCATTGTATTCTATGTAGAGGCTCGTAGATGTGTGTGTATAGTTAGACGTTTTATAGCTCCATCGATTCATATTGTTGTATAATATTTTGGTGGCCTTGTCGGCCTTATTTTGAGCTCTTGATACTTTACTGTTAGCCTTGACGGCTTTATGATATACGTTATCTTGTGGCGACCTTGTGTCCGCGAACCTTGTCGGTCCGCATAGTTATGGTTTCTAACATATGTGCCGAATGATCGGATATTTTTTGTATAAACCCCTATGTATAAACCTTTTATAAGTTTGTATAACATTGTATACTAGGGTAAAAGTGTATATAAACTTTGAGTTATGGTTTATAATGTTCAAAAGTAATTGTTGGATAAGTCGATGTATTCTACTTGTATATTCATATTGCGTAGTGGAAGGGACTTGCTAATAATTATGATTCATCATTGAATATTGGCAGAATAACTTAGGACCCCCCTAAACTTGTCATCTTTTATTTAATGCACACTTAAATTATGCGTTGGCTTAATTATCCCCTTGAACTTGGTAATATGATAGTCTCGACCCCCTAGATGCTGATGTGGCAAAGAGCGTGAATACACTCTCTTTTCGGCGTGTGAAGGGTCAAAAATAAAAAAATCAACTTTCAAGTGGAGTATTTTTCAACTATTAATCGCCATATTCAATATAATGATTTATTTTTTCCAATTGTGTTTCTTTTTGGTTTTTCTTAATATTCATTGCATATTTTATCCCAATTGTATTTTTTTTGTTTTTAGACATAATGATTATTTATTTCAACTATGTATTTTTTTTATTTTTTATTTTTGGATCCAAATCTAAATAACTTAGTTGAAACTCTATTTATTTTTGCCAAATAAAAAGAAGATTTAGCAAAAGTAATGAAGTTTAGACGGTGTATTTTCTACAAAAAAAAATGTGTATTTTTCTTTTCATGCAATTACTATTTATTTCAACTCTGCATTATTTTTTTGGGGTCAAATTCTTAAAATATTTGGTTGATATTTTATTTATTTCTTTTTAGATACAATGATTATTTGCTTTAACTGTGTATTTCTTCTTTTCCTGGCCAAATATATAAAAATAACTTGATTAGAATATCATTATCTTTAGCCAAATAAAAAAAAAAGTATGGTCAAAATATTGTTGTTTCAAGTTCTTTTTTTACAGATTTGGCCCGAAAAAGATGATCTAAATAATTGGTGAACTTAAAAAGATAAAAAAAAAAAATATATTTTATCCTTAAAAAAATGCCACATGGACAAAAAAATCCATCTGGCACCGCGTGTGTCACACGTCCATGGGTTGTCAGCGTCCAGGTGGGTCGTGCCTATCATATTGTCAGGTTGAGGGGGGTAATTAGGCCAATGTAAATTTACGTGTACACCGAATAAAAATCGACAGTGGAGTCCCCAGATATTTTGCCGCGAATATTAATGACCCAACTTGAAAATTTTGCACAAGTAACGAAGTAGATGAGAAATAACGTATGATTATAGTAATTAAAAGTAAATGTGTAAATTTGTAGATAAAATGAATGTGATCAATTTTATCTTTGTTACTTATTATAATGTATATTTACATTTTTTATACAAAAATATTAAACGAATATCATTAAATTGGAGGATAGTATGGTAGTTCAACTTTTGATAATTCTAACTTTAACATTTAAAGCTTCCCACTTATATAATAATATAATTAGTATATTTTTTTTATTTTTTTTTGGGTTAAAAGGGGTATTATATTATAAATACAAAACAAAATACAAGAGTTAAAGTGAGGTATGATATGAACCCCATACAGCTCAAGGCTGTCACAGTAGCGGCTCAAATATGTCATCGAACTATCGGAAATAACGCATTTATGCCACTCGTCAATAGTTTGGCTCATTTATGTCATCGAACTATAGGAAATGACTTATTTATGCCACTCATCAATAGTTTGACTCATTTATGTCATCATCTGTTACCAAAATGACATTCATGCTATATTTCATTAAAACTGGTTTTACAAAACCATTTATGACACGTGGCCTCCAACTAGATTATGGTTATGGGTGGTCAGGGTGTATGGGTCGGATTTTTTCTTAATTTGATATTTAAAATTAGGCTGGTTTAATTAAAAGACGTAGACCTCTAATTAGAGGCCACGTGTCATATCTTGTATTATAAAACCGGCGTTAATGAAAAATGGCATGAATGAGTCATTTTGGTAACGAGTAATGACATAAATGAGTCAAACTATTTATGAATGGCATAAATGAGTCATTTCCTATAGTTCAATGGCATAAATAAGCCATTTCCTATATAAATAAGCCATTTCCTATAGTTCGATGGCATAAATGAGCCAAATTATTGACGAGTGGCATAAATGAGTCATTTCTGATAGTTTGATAACATATTTGAGCCTTTTCCGTTAATAATATTACAGACCAAACTTGTTTTTCGAAACGAAGTTTCTAAAATGTCTGCCCAAATTACTGTTAGAATTTTTGTCCTGAATTTCTTACATTATTTTGATTCTATCATAATTGTGTTTGATTCGATTTGACTTTTTTTAGTTAAAACCAAACAAAACCAATAGTGTTCGGGTTTTTCTTTTTAAAACCAAACCAAGTCAAACCAAATCACTAGTCGGGTTTTTTTCTCGGTTTGGTTCGGATTATCAGTTTGGTGCAGTTTGTCGGTTTGCTTTGTACACCGTTACTTGGTGGTCTGCTTGTCTTGATTGTCTTTAGGCATATTTTCCTGCCTAATCTCAAGAAATTGTAGAATAGTTTATAATAGTTTATACTTCTTTGCTATGGGAAGATATGGTATGCTAGCTAATTTACCCAATCTTGAGGTGCTCAAAGCAGATACTGCATTCTATGGAACATTGGAGACTAAATGAAGATGTTGTATTTCAAAAACTAAAATATATACGAATTGAGTATGGAACTCTAAAAAGGTGGGAAGCAGCAAGTGATAATTTTCCGATGCTTGAACAACTAATCTTGACTGAGTTCGGTTGTCTAGAGGAGATTCCCAAAGTATTGGAGAATAATGACGCTAAAATTAATCCAAATAGATTGTTGCAGCTCTGCAGTCGAGACTAGTGCCAAGAAAATTCAAGAGGAGCAAGAAAGCTACGGAAATTATGGACTTCAAATTCAAACTATACGGTCATGAAAATCAGGTATGTTAAAATCAATTTTGAATAGTAACCAATTCTTAAAGTATATTACTTAGCATTTGTATCGTACTGATCAAGCTGAAGAACATGATATTCAATATCAGAAAGACTGAGATTATATTCTAGGCCGCCTCGCCCAAACTTTCATATGGTTTTAATGCAAGGGCAAGAGGATCGAAGAACTTGTAGTTGTTAACACTCAAAATGAGACGTAGAAGCATTTTGAATCTTTGATCTAACAATTCATCTAGAGAGTTTACGCATGTATTTTTTGATAGTCAGATCTATTTTTTTTCTTGGTAATGATAGTCAGATATGTATTTAAGCTAATAGTAGTTAGCTCCCAAGAATATTTGATTTGCTTGAGTGCATTACCTTCAGGGAAGTCAATTTTTTGAGTTAGTTTCAAACTTGAAATCAAACTGTCTTGTTTTTATTTCCCTGATCATTTATTTGTTTTTCGTTTATCTTTAATTTTGTGTGGAAAATACAGAATGAGAATTATAGTTCTTTAGATTGAACATGTTACTAGAAATATATCATTATTTAACATCAATATTCCAGGTAAACTGGTAATTAATGTCACAAATAGAATTTAAAAGTTGTTTTAGCTGTGTAGTTTTGTCATGTTTAATGCTTCTGCTGTTGGGAAAGGCCAAGGTTTGTGGAGAATTGAATTAGTTGCAGTACTGTTGTAATAGTAGTAGTTTAAAGTAGACTGCATATTGTGTTGTTATTTGTCAACAAACCAGTTGGCAATCCATCTACTTTATTTTATTAAAGATAACAACATCACATTAAATGAGTATTATTTTGTTTGGTTATGAAAAAATGATTTTATAAGAAAAGAAATTGTATTCTAATTGATCAAAATAGTCAATTGTCTTGGTAGGACTTTATTCATGTGCTTCACTTCATTATTCATACTTTCCTTTCATATACTTGACTAATAAAACCAAGTGGTCGCAGAAAAAAGAAAGCAAAGACACATAAAAATCAGAGAAAACTGAAAAGAAATGGCTTATGCTGCTCTTTCTTCACTTATGCATACACTGCAGCAACTCCTTCAGTCTAAATCACCTTTGATTTATGGAAGCTTTATACAAAAACAACATGTTGAATCTGCTTATCAAAGTCTATGTGCAATCGACAAAGACGAGAAAGGGCTTGTAAATCCTTTAATGATGAATTGCAAAAGGTGGAAAAAGAAATTGATTCTCTCAAGAAAGAGGTGATGCAGATCGAATTTAACAAGCATGGAAGAAAATCAGCAGAAGCAACTACGTCTTCATCATCATCAAGAAGGTATGCAATTGAGCATAATATTGTTGTTGGAATGGAGGATGACTTCAACATTATACTAGATCGCCTCACTAACCAAATAAATGAGCTAACTGTCATACCAGTTGTTGGTATGGGTGGTATCGGTAAGACAACTTTTGCTAGAAAAGTTTATGATGATTCAGCAATCCGCTATAGATTTGATAAACTTGCATGGGTTACTATCTCTGAAGTATATAATGAGAGACAAATGCTTCTTGAACTTGTCTCTTCAATTATACGGGATAGGACTGATGAAAACAATCAAAAAATGAGCAATGATCAACTAACAGAGATTGTGTACAGAGGTCTAAAGGGTAGAAGATTTCTAATTGTAATGGATGATATTTGGAGTACTGAGGCTTGGGACCAATTGCAAAGAATATTTCCAAATGACAACAACAAAAGTCGAATCCTATTAACTACTCGCCTTAACTTTGTGGCTGATTATGCAAGCCCTGATTTTTCCTCCTCATGCTATGTCTTTTCTGAGTTTACGTGATAGTTGGAATCTATTTACTCAAAGACTATTCAGAAAATATCCTTGCCCTCCACAACTACTAAAAATAGGGAAGCATATCGTACAAAAGTGTCGAGGATTACCTCTATCAATTGTTGTTATTGCTGGACTTCTTGGCAAGATGGACCCGACCCATGATAATTGGGAGAGGGTTGAGGAAAATTTGAACTCATTTTTTGGTACAGTTCCTGAACAATGTCAAGCAATTCTTTCTTTAAGCTACAGTTACTTGCCCCAATATTTGAAGGCTTGTTTTCTCTATGTTGGAGGTTTTCCTGAAGATATGGAGATTGGTGTTTCAAAATTGACTAGATTATGGATTGCTGAACAGTTCCTAAAGGCAAGAAGCAATCAAAGGTTAGAAGTGGTGGCAGAGGATTATCTAGAAGAGCTAATCGACAGAAGTTGTAGCAATTAGCTTGCTACGAAAATTGCAGAAAAAAATAACTAAATGAAAGAGACAGATTTCATATCTTCTTGATAATGAGAATTACAATGACTGACAATATAAATACCCTCACAATGACAGCTAAGGAATGTAACAACCCTATCTAAAATTAGACAAGTGTCCTGCCTGCTTCTAGAATATTTAATGGAACCGGGGGACTTAATTGAATTATAAAGACTCATGGGCTAAAGTGCCAACTAAAAGACTAGCGGGTAAATAATAACATAACAACTAATTAATAACCTCAGAGAAAGGAATTATAATTCTCTCAAGCTTTCATCAGAGATGGTCGAGATCATGACATTCCACTCCCCTTCAAGAACCTTGACATCATCAAGGTTCAAAATTTGGAAACTGGCTCTTCAAAAATGAATACTCCTCCCAAGTTGCTTCTTCTGGAGCAAGATTAGCCCATTGAACTAAGACCTCAATCACGGCCTTGTTCCTTTTCTTGATCATCCTCCGATCTAAAATTTTCAATGGTTCTGTTAGTATCTGACCATCTGAGGTGCAATAGGGAGGATCTTCAGTTGAGAACGCTCTATCTCCAACCTTTTTCTTTAATTGAGAGACATGGAACACCGGGTGTATTTTTGACCCGATTGGTAGCTTGAGCTCATAGGCAACAGGCCCAATCCTTCGAATGACTTCATATGGACCAAAATAGCGAGCAGAAAGCTTGATATTCTTGCGGATTGCAACTGAAGTTTGACGGTAAGGCTGCAGTTTCAGAAATACAAAATCTCCAACTGCAAAGTTTCGTTCTTTCCTTTTTCCATCTGCATAAATCTTCATTCTTGCTTGTGCTTTTGCGAGGTTATCTTGCAAAACTTTTGACATCAGCTGTCTTTCTCTCAAAGACCTTGTCCGCTGCTTCAAGCTTAGATTGTGTAATGAGATCAAAGGTGGGTTGGGGTGGGTCATAGCCGTACAATGCTTTGAAAGGCGTCATTCCAATCGGGCACGTCTGAAAATTAGAGTTGTACCAAAACTCTGCAAGTGCCAGCCATTTGCTCCAATCTGATGGTTTGTGACCTGTCATACATCGAAGGTAGGTCTCCACACAACGATTTAGCCTTTCCGATTGCCCATCCGTTTGCGGATGATAAGCCGTGCTCGGTTTAAGTTGAACCTGTAATCCCTTAAATAGTTCTTTCCAAAAAGTGCTTACAAAGATTGGATCTCTGTCGGAGACAATAGAACTAGGCATGCCGTGTAATTTACATACATTGTCTAGAAACAACTGGGCAATCTGGCTAGCATTATAGGGATGAGTTAAGGCAAAAAAATGAGCAAACTTTGTATACCTATCAATAACTACGAGCACTGAATCCTTTCCATGAGACTTGGGTAATCCACTGATAAAATCCATGGCTATATGCTCCCATCCTCTTGTTGGAATGGGCAAGGGTTGAAGGAGTCCCGGATAAGCCACGCTTTCGCCCTTGTTTCTTTGGCATATTTCGCATTGGGAGATCTGATGCTTAACATCCAGCAACAGAGTAGGCCAATAGAACAATAGTTTGAGTCTTTGTTGAGTAGCATGTATACCTGAATGTCCTCCCCAAGGTGTGGAATGCATTTCTTCAATCAGTTTGCTGCGAAGAGGCCCATGGTTGCCCACCCAAACTTTGTCATTTCTTCTAAGGATTCCATTTTGCAACTGCATGCCTTGAATTGCATTTGGGTCTATACTCAGTTGTGTGATAAATTCTTGGGCTACTGGATCAGTTTGATAACTATCCATGATCTCTTCAGTCCACTTGGGCTGTACTACTGTGAGGCCCGAACATTCACCTTCATCAAACCTCCTGGAAAGAGCATCTGCAGCAACATTTTCTGCTCCTTTCCTATATTGAATTTCATAACTAAGACCCAATAGTTTAGTAACTCCTTTGTGTTGTAGTGAAGTAGTGATCCTTTGATCCTTAAGGAATTTGAGACTAAAATGATCGGTTTTGATAATAAAATGGCTAGGTTGCAAATAGTGTCGCCATTTTTCCACTGCATATAGTAATGCAATTAACTCCTTTTCATATGTGGAAAGGCCCAAGTGACGAGAGCTCAAGGCTTGACTGATGAATGCCAATGGCCTTCCATTTTGCATCAAAACTGCCCCAACTCCTTTGCCACTTGCATCTACCTCCACCACGAACGGTAATGAGAAGTTGGGTAAGGCTAAAACTGGCGCATGAGACATGGCCTGTTTGAGCTCTTCAAAGGCCTGAGTAGCTTCCAATGTCCAGTCAAAACCACCTTTCTTCAATAAGTTAGTCAAAGGCTTGCTGATTATGGCATAATCCTTGACAAAACGTCGATAGTAACCAGTGAGGCCCAAAAAACCTCTTAATTCCTTAACTGACTTTGGACACACCCAACTCAACATCGCCTCAACCTTGGTCTCATCGGTGCTAACCCCTTCACCTGAAATTATATGACCCAAATATTCCACTTTGCTTTGCCCAAAACTGCACTTTGATTTCTTCACAAACAATTGATTACCCTTCAATAACTTGAACACTTCCTGGAGGTGTTTGAGATGTTCAGGTAAAGATTTGCTATACACCAATATATCGTCAAAAAACACAAGCACGAACTCTCTGAGAAATGGCCCAAAGATCTGGTGCATAAGGGCTTGAAAGGTTGCAGGGGCATTAGTCAGCCCAAAAGGCATGACCCTGAATTCCCAAAGCCCATGGTGTGTTCGAAAAGCTGTTTTAAACTCATCACCTTTTTTCATACGGATTTGATGATAACCCAACCTTAGGTCCAATTTAGAGTAAAACTTGGCTCCATGTAATTCATCTAATAAGTCCTCAACCACAGGTATGGGATATTTATTTTTCACAGTAGCATCATTTAACTTACGATAATCAACACACATTCGCCAACTAGAATCTTTCTTTTTTACTAGAAGAACTGGAGAAGCAAAAGGAGACACACTTTTAGTCACTGTTTGGGCCCTTAACATTTCAGCAACAATTTCCTCAATGGCATTTTTTTGTTCAAACGAATATCGATAAGGCCTCAAATTAACAGGCCTTGTTCCTGGCAATAATTCTATTGCATGATCACACTCGCGACTTGGGGGTAAGCCTTTGGGTTCTTGAAACAGACCATCAAACTGTTCCAAAAGTCTTTTTATCTCATGAGGTATGGCTTCTTTGTTCTCAGCTGAACAAACCATCAAAAACATTTGGGCTATAAAATTGCATTGCCCCTTGTTAATTAATTTGGAAATACTTCTTGTGTCTACATGGGATAATTGTTCTTCATCAATGCAACTAATTAATGTTACCCACTCCAATCCATATAAAAATGATATACTCAAGGGGCGAGTATGTAACATTACTGGAGCAACTGTATCAATCCAGTCCATACCCAATACCATATCGCAACCTCCAACCTTGAGCACTCCAAATGTAAAATTGAAGTTTAGTTCCTGCATTTTCCATGAGAGCTTATGGCATTTTTGCCTACAACTTAAGTACTGCCCATTGGCAATTTTAATCCTCATGGGCCTGCTTAGATCTTCTACCAAAGCTGAACTAGTCCTAGCAACTTGTGGATCGATGAAACTGTGTGTTGACCCACTATCAATTAAAATTACTACTCGTTGGCTCTTCACAACACCAATAATTTTAACCGTTGAGGGAGACTCACTCTTGCCCAGAATCACATTTAGTGTGACTTCAGCCTGTTCAACTTCCTCAGCTTCCCCTCCTTCTTGCTCCATCACTTCTTCACTAGCATCCTCAAACACCTCATTCTCCATGGTGTTAAGGACTTTGTTCTTACATCGATGTCCGGGATGATATTTATCATGACACTTATAACATAAATTCTTCTCCCGCAGCATTTCTAGTGTCATATTTTGCTGGTTTGGATTTCGAGTATTAACCACAACAGGGTTTTTAGTCATTGGGCTAGGGACATTGGGCCTATAGTTGGACGGGTTGGGACGGTGCAAGACTTTGTGAGATAATTGTTTGTCCATCTGTTTATACATGGCAGTGAACGAGCTTTCATGTAGTTTGGCACATTTATAAGCCTCCAATAATGTCTTAGGCTTTGCAAATTGCACCAAGGGCATTATGTCTGGTTTCAAACCCCCTATGAAACAGGAAACAAAATGAGGCTCCTGTAATGCTGGATTAATTAAGACCATAAGGCATTTAAGTTCATCAAATTTTCTTTGGTAACTTTCTACATCAGTGACTTGATCCAAACGATTGAACTCTTTAACAATTTCCACAGGCATATTATTGCCGAACCTTTCACATATGTCGTTGCAAAATTGGGCCCAAGCAACAGAACCTCTATGATCAGCTAAATAGCTATCCAGCCAACAATCCGCAAAATCCCTTAAGTGAATCGCCACATAATTAATTTTTTCCTCATCGGTTACTTGATATAAATCAAAATATTTTTCACAGCGACGCAACCAACTTCTTGGGTTATTAACATCAAATTCGGGAAAGGTGAGCTTCCCTCTTGGGAGTTTGGACTGGACAACGTTGGGTCTAACCCCACCATTAGGATGTGAGGCCCAACCCAAAGAAGTGGGTTGAAAAGAGCTAAGAGGTACTGAATAGGGTTGAGAGGTTGAGTTCAAATTTAAGGGGTATGAATAAGGTTGGGTTATTGGGCTGGCGGAGAAAGAACTGACCGGATTTGTGAAGCTAGGGTTCATTGACAAGGGGTACGACTGAGGATGAAATGGCTGGGTGGACATGGGATAGGGAAAAGCATGGGTAGGTGGAGCAAAAGGGTGCGATGGGTGAGGCGAAAAAGGTTGAGAGTCGGTGGGTGGTAGTGAAAAAGGGATCGATGTACTGGTAGGTCTTCAGCGGTGGCCTGAATGCTGCAGCGAGAAGGGGTTTAAAGGGGTGCTAGAAGGTATTTCTGTGGTGGTTCTTACAGGGGCTGATAAGCTTCCCAATTGAAGGTGTGAAAAAGGGGAAGTGAGATTGCGTAGGTTACCTCCAACTGACGAAAATCCCCCATTCGTCGGAGATTCGCCATGGACACCGGCGGCTAAAGACCTTGCTGATGAAGATGGGTCTCTTCCTTGGCTGCTCATTATCACCAACATCTCTTCGATTCTTTTAGTAGAATCAGAAAATTCTACCATTTTGCTTTCGAATCCGTCATGTTTTTCTTCCAATTTATCCATTCGCTTCATCGATTCTTCCATGAAGATTTGAAGCTGTTCTTCAACTCGTTTCAGTCCGTCGTCATTGGACTGAGCTCGAGTTCTTTCCCCCATACTCCGATTGCCAGAAACGCGGCTCTTGATACCAAATTGTAGCAATTAGCTTGCTACGAAAATTGCAGAAAAAAATAACTAAATGAAAGAGACAGATTTCATATCTTCTTGATAATGAGAATTACAATGACTGACAATATAAATACCCTCACAATGACAAATGGAATGTAACAACCCTATCTAAAATTAGACAAGTGTCCCGCCCTCGCTTCTAGAATATTTAATGGAACCGGGGACTTAATTGAATTATAAAGACTCATGGGCTAAAGTGCCAACTAAAAGACTAGCGGGTAAATAATAACATAACAACTAATTAATAACCTCAGAGAAAGGAATTATAATTCTCTCAAGCTTTCATCAGAGATGGTCGAGATCATGACAGAAGTCTAATTTTGGCTGGTAGACGAAGGGCTAATGGAAGGATGAAAACTTGCAAAATTCACGATCTTCTTCGGCAGTTGTGCATAAGAGAAGCTCAACTTGAGAATTTTGTGCATATCCTGAATGATCATGACTACATTTCCTCAGAAAGAATAAACTATCAACGGCGGGCGATTCTTTCACTTAGCATTCGTTGGAAGCATTTATATGTTCCCGGGCATTGGAGTGATATTACAAGTACAATTCGCAGCTTGGTTTTTACAAGCAGTTCTTTTCGAGTTTATCTAATACCTCGATTTGTTTCACACTTCAAGCTGCTTAAGGTGTTGAATGTATCTTCAATCAATTACAATTTCTCTTGGGTAATACCTAAACTTGTACATTTGAGATATGTTGATGCAAAAATAGACGCAGCTCCTTCACTAGCCAAATTGTGGAATCTACAGACCATAATTCTTCGTAATTTTACAAAGAGAGATTTGCTTCTCCCACTAGAAAAGATACATTTGCAGCTCCCACTAGAGATCTGGACAATGTCAGAGATAAGACATCTGGATCTTGGATGGAATATACATCTGCCCAATCCTCTTGAGGCAGAAAATCATGGTAAACAACCTTTGTTTCTGGATAACTTGCAAATGCTTGCTCTCAGTTTCTCTCCTTTTTTGGCGGAAATCCTGAGAAGAACTCCCAATCTAAAAAAGTTAAAGATTGTAGATATTAAGCATGCTGACTGGCCTGTTATTCTTGATTCTCTCATTCTTCTACAAGCCATGGAGATGGAGAAACTAGCCATACAAACGAATCTTATTCCAGTCACTCTTTCAAACGATATTTTTCCAGCTAATCTCAAACAATTGAGGTTAGCTTGGACTTATTTGCCATGGGACGATATGGTTGTGCTAGCTAATTTACCCAATCTTGAGGTGCTCAAAGCACGTGGTGCATTCCGTGGAAAAGATTGGAGGCTAAATGAAGATGTTGTGTTTCAAAGATTAAAATATCTACAAATTGGGAGCGTATGTGATTTGGAAAGGTGGCAAGCAACCAGTGATAATTTTCCGATGCTTGAGCAACTAAACCTGGTTTATTTGTCTAAGCTAAAGGAGATTCCCCAGAGTATTGGAGAAATAATAACTCTAAAATTAATCCAAATAGAAAAATGCAGCTCTACAACTGTCACTAGTGCAAAGAAGATTCAAGAAGAGCAAGAAAGCTGGGGAAATTATGAGCTTCAAGTTCGAATTATAGGTATATATGTTAAAATTCCATCTTTATTAATATGTTCATCAGTTCATGTGGTGATTTCTATTTTCTTTCATTTATTGTTTTCACCTGCTAAAAGGGCGTGTAAACTTTGACCTATAATAAATATAAAAAGAGTAGTTTTGTGAAAAAGTTGGATGTAAGTGTAAACAATATATTGTGCTAACAAAATTGTTTCATATGGTTTTAATGCAGGGGCAGGATGATCGACAACAATTTCTAACTTTCTGAAAGAAGGAAAATTTGTTGATGTTAACACTGAGTACATTAGATTTACTAAGTAGCATTTTGAATATTTGATCCTAACAATTGTTATGGGGAGGTTAGGCTTCTTTTTTTTTTTCTTTTTTTTTTTTTTTTTTTTTTTAATCCTTTTTAGTCAGATTTGTATTCGAGCTTGTAGTAGTAGATCCCTGGAATGTCTAAATATTTTGAATAATTGATTTGCGGAAAGTTCAAACCTTATGTTTAGTAGCAAACTTGCAATCTAATTGTTTTCTCTCTTTTATCTGATATCTATTTGTCCTTTTATTTAGCTTTATACTATTACAATTTACAAGTATAGGCCATCCGCTTGAATTATTAAGACTTGAAGGATATGGGTAACAAATTAGGAATTTGGATATAACTTGTGAGTTGTGATCCTGTATCTATGTGACACAACTGGGGAAAATGTGTGATAATAAGAACAGAAAAAAGGATTTTTAGAAGAGAATTAGATAATTATAAAAAATAAAAAAGAGCAAAGTTAAGATTTTCTCTATACCTTGTGTTGAATTTTGGTCTTGAAAGTAACTTTCTATTTATGGTTTCATCAACAAAACAAAACTATCCACAGAACACTCTTAAAAGCAGCTAAACCATCAATCCTTGGTATAATCCTTAACCATATATATATTTAGGCCTCTTTCTACCCTTTTGGGTAAAAGTTGGTTTTCCTACTGTAACTATTTTTTTTTTCTAACAAACTTCCAAAAAAAAATAATATACATATTGGTTAGAATGTCAACAAAAGACATAAGAGCAGTTGAAGAAGGGAATTGTTCAACTTATACACAACATGCTAATGAAGAAGATTCAAGCCTTTGCACTTCACCTGAGGTTGTCATTATTATTCAAAAGGTTTGTTAATCCTCTTGAAATGAATTAAACTCTGACAAAAATGAGAATTTCTTAGTGACACAACTTTTTGTGATTACATCTTTATTTTGGGATTTTATTATAGGTGATAGCAGAGGCGATCGGAACGTACTTCTTGATATTTGTAGGGTGTGGTGCAGTAGCAGTGAACAAAACATATGGTTCAGTAACATTTCCAGGAATATGTGTGGCATGGGGTTTAATTGTTATGGTCATGGTGTATGCCGTTGGTCATATTTCTGGTGCACATTTCAATCCTGCAGTCACCATTGCCTTTGCCATTTTTAGGCATTTCCCCTTCAAACAGGTTTGTTAGAGTCCCACCCCGATTTCTTGATGGGGGGTTTTAGTCTCGTTATACGCTCGTGGATGATCCTCACTTCACAAACTAGCTTTTGGGGTTGAGTAACGTCCTGTTGAAATGTCCCCGATTTTCCAACAAGTTCTAAGTCCATTTTATTATCATGGTCAGAGTTAGGCATATCCACCCTTTCTATTCCGACGTCGACCCCATATTATATCGCTGCGCATGCCTCCATGTTTGTCCTGGACGCGTGTGGGATGTTAAGAGTCCCACATCGGTTCTTGATAGAGCCTTTGGTCTCCTTATATGGTCTTAACTCTTAAGCACTCCTCAACTCATGAGCTAACTTTTGGAGTTGCGTTAGACTCAAAGTTTGTTTCCTATCTGGGTTAAACTCATATTTGTCTTTCCTTTTATAGTCAAAAATTACATAGAGAAAGTAAACTAATCATGCAGAAACATCAAGAAAATTTCATGCTCGATAATTTTGTACTGCTTGTTGGAAAGTAACGTGTCAAATGGAGTACAATGGATACAATCATTCATATAATTGACCCCAACAAACTCTGTAGCGTGTTGTCTTGAGATTAATTTTGAATTTTTGTGTCTATTGTAGGTGCCATTGTACATATTGGCACAGTTGGTTGGGGCAATTCTTGGAAGTGGGACTTTGTATTTGCTGCTGGATTTGAAATCTGAGGCATTTTTTGGAACAGTTCCAGTGGGATCAAATGTTCAATCTTTGATTCTTGAATTCATCATTTCTTACCTATTGATGTTTGTCATTTCTGGTGTTGCCACTGACAATAGATCAGTGAGTTAATTTTTGAGTTACTTTTGTTAAGTTTATATGTTTTGCTTCAATAGAATTTTAGGTTGAGGGTACATTTTAATTTTTGGCATTCTAATTTTAAACAGATTGGAGAGCTTGCAGGAATTGCTATTGGAATGACAATACTTCTAAATGTTCTGATTGCAGGGTAAATTTCATATATTTATTTCCCCTTTCATTTTTTTTTTTTCCTGCAGTAAAAATAATAAAGCAGGGAAAAGTCATAGATTATCCATTTATTGAAAAATGGTAAAGTTGACCTATAAACATTTTCAACTTATAACTTGAGGAAACAAGTATCTCAAGT
>NC_081349.1:21388603-21511157 GCF_029784015.1 Lycium ferocissimum
TCTTCGAGCATTCTTTTTAATTCGGTGTTTTGCCGAGTCCCTCGTTACCCCGTGAGACATGTCTTTCCACATCTGGGTCGGTTCGATGGGCAACATACGGTGCGTGACACGGAATTTTTGCAATTGCGCTGTGATCTCTTCTTTGGGCGCACCGAGCCATGGCCGTGTCTAGCGGTTACGGAGGCATTGCAAAGATGGCCCCGTTGTTCTCACCGGCCGGAACATTGCCTACCGAGGACCGACTTCGAGCCGGATTAATGGAGCGCGTTGTTGTTTGGTACGTCCGTCGTCGTCATCTTTCGTGATGGCTTGGTTCCACTTGGAAGTTGACGGAGAATGTGAATCGACATTTAGGTTTACACGAAATCAAAACCTAAAGAACAAGTGTAAACTATCGAGTGTGACGAGAATGTTATATTGAACGCCACTACTATCTAAGGCCCCGCGGTGGGCGCAAATTCGTTTAACCTTAAAACGTAGAGCAGTTAGATTTATATGGTGCCAAAGATATGCGGCTAAATTCAATTAAGGATTTAAATAATGTGATATATGATGAAATGGATAAAGAATCAAATCTAACCAAGTCTTTGGATACGTATGACCTCGGGCTAGGAAACCGAGGTCGATATCCTTTCGTTATGAGTTACCAAGAGACACAAATAAAATAAAACTCAAGAACAGATGGGAACTGATTCAATAAATTCTTATGATTGTTGATATGAACTCTTTCTCTCCTTTTTGTCTCCAACCCCTTTCATGAATGAAGACCTCCCTTTTATATAGTAGAGGAGTTTCAAACCTAGTACAATTCTAAATAAAGCAAGTAAATGCGGTGACGGTACAATCACGGGATCGGCGAAATATCCGGGTGAGGGCGGATATTTTGGTCTTCTATTAATGGTAGTCAATCATCCTTCCTTTATCGCCTCGTACTGGCCCGAGCTCGAGACCTCGTTCCCGGTGAGGTGGTCATGTTGCACCCGAGCATAACCATGATAACGGGAAAACAAGCGTGCTTGTGTCCTCGGTTTTACCCGTATACAAATCCCATACCAAAAACGAAAAAAAACTAAGCAAGCAGTTATATATGTAGCTTTTGTCTCTGAATATCATGTGCCACGAAGTTCATGCATATTTCAGGTTATAATTAAAATAAAAAATAAAAAAGTGAAACACATGGAGTCACATGATTTTTTGTAACTTTCACATGCATGGCCTCCATTGTCACACTGTCATTTAAAAACTAAAATGACTTTCCATCTACTGTTTCATATATAAGACTTCACAAAGACAAAACAAAAACATTAACATCGCACTCATTTACATCCAACCCCATGACAACAATTTATTCCCCGACCTTAGCCAAGAGAAATCCTAGATTCGCCGTTTATCTTTATAACATATTTAATTATCTATAAATATTATTCTGTTGAGATGATAAATATATCGGTTGTTAACTTAATTCTATTCACGAAAAATACTGTAGATGAATCCCAAGTATTGAACCTAGAATCTCCAAGTTGTTACTCCGATATATTCCATGCATTCCTCAATACTTAACCCATTCCCTTAGGAATTATGTCCTATTTTATATGATGGTATTCGATTAAATACAATTTTTAATACATTAAATAAATATATGATTCACATAAGTTTTAATCTTAAATTTGTCAGACACTTAATTGCTTTTTAAGGTAATTATCTCAATTATATATGTTAAACTTTGGAATTTGATTTTTTCAAAAATGTGTCATTGAGTTATGCCGAATATTTTAGCAAGTTGATGAATAAATTTCTATATAGAGTGGCTTATAACTATGAGTACAAATTACAAAAAACTATTGAGTAAGTAAAATAAATTGCTTAATACATAGCCAGTCCCTTCGAATTGTCAGGATATTCCATTTAGATACTCGAATTAAGTCATGTTTTAATTGAACACCTCAATTCGTAATGAAATATCTCAATTAGCTATACTTTCGTTTCAATTTTTTTTTTTTTTTTTTTTGCGTGTAAGGTAGTTAAGTTAACCACATGAAACATGTCATATCCTTTAATTATATGTATCAACCTCAAGTGAAAAATATTTGCGATTTTATGACTTATTGAGGTGAATGACAATTAAGGAGATGACATATTTTATATGATAAACTTAACTACATAATAGATGAGTGAAAACACATATAAATTATTTTTTAAAATTGAATCGAAAGTTTTTAATTTGAACATATTATTAGGAGTTGGATGTTCAACTGAAACAGAATTTAATTTGAATGTCTAAATAAAATATTCTAATAAGTTTAAGGTGTTACTTGCTAAAATTAAATTCATGATTTCGTCATTTCAAACATAAGGTGGAACATACATGAAACAAGTCAAGCACTCATGTCGCCATCCATGCAGTTTCCATACACAGACCCGAAAAGTCCACTTATATTTAATTTTTATTTGAAATAATATAGGCGGCTGATATGAGTTTTTTTTCTTTTTTTCTTTTCTATTTTTATGTTTCCATTTTATGATGTAGTCCTTTCACCAAGAATGTGGACGAATCTTGGACTATAGCTAGTCGGTTCACAAGGTCACATGGGGTTGGGGTGGGGCTAATTTCCTAAACCATTTTACTTATTTAAGTTTCTTGTGTGGGGGTATAATATAATTTAACATTTATTTACTTTTAGAGGTTTCCCTTCTCCTTCTTGAATCTTCTTTTTATTTTTTTTAATATTATCTCTTCACTTTTCAGTTCATTTCAAAAACTTATCTTTGATTCAAAAAATGTACTCCTAGAGTGGACAGTAGGTCAATACAAATTCTTAAGGTTAGAGTTCCAATGCAGGAGAATATGATACTTATATGGTATGCCTTTTTAATGGTAATGTTGGTCCATTTTGCTGCAAACCAACATTCGGGAATTATGGCCAGTTCAAAGGTTTATTTTTATTAAGTTAGAACAATTATTGAAATTAAATAGTTAAGTGACACAGTCAGAATTTTCGTCAAGAAAAATTAAAATATAATAAAAAAGGCAAGAGATCAATATATATAATATATTTATAAATTTAAAAAATTAACTTATCTACATAGTGTATCTTTTTGCTAAAAAGAGTATCGGTTAACTTTTCCTCAAATAAGAGTATAGCCCCGCCCCTGATCAAAAAACACTCATTATAAGTTCTTTTGAGAATTTTCACGCTATCCAATTAGAGGGAAGTATAACACTTTCTAGAAGAGAACTTATTTTCAATAATGCTTTTTGCAATTGAGGATTAGATGACATCCTTTGCATTTCCTAATCTTTCCCAACATAAGGCTACAAAAACAAGAAACGATAAAGAAGAGAAAACAGAAATCGGAGTACATATATATATTTTTATATTTAGTCAAAAAAGTTGTTTTTACATAATTCCAAATGTGTAAAAAATTAGGAGACAACTATGCCAACTATGTATACCCCTCTAGGCTCTAGTTATGTCACTCGTGGTTTTCATTTCTTATCCATAAAATAAATTAAAGAAGCCGTTTATATTGACCCTCTTGGTTTCGCATTCATTTTTCAGCTTTTTAGCTTAAGGACAACAAACAAATGGAAAGGTATATATATCTATATCTACCTTTAATAATAATTGAGCTTTAGAAAAAAAATTCCTTTTATCCAGAACAGACATATACCAATGGGCCAAACCATGTTGCACGAGGAAAACTTAGGTTACTTTCTTTTGAAGGTTAATTTCTCGTAATATAAATAAAGTGTAATAGGAATTTTTTTTTTTTTTTTTTTTGGGAATGTATTAGAAATTCTCAATTGGCCTGAAATCCAAATTCAGCGCCACATTTTGTGCTTCAGGACCACAGCAGTACTGGTAGGTAGCCAAAAACAAAAAATAATATTAAAAAATGAGCTGATAATTGTTGTTTAAATATAACACCACAAAATTGGTCCAAGGTATGTAGAATTTATTCGCAAACTTCATCAACTGAATTTGGAAAGGGCAAAAAGAAAAAAGAAAAAAAGAAGAAAAGTTGCATTAGGGGTGTGTTTGGTAGGAAGGAAAATGCTTTATATATGTGTGTGTGTTCCTAAAAAGCAACTATTCTTTTAACCAATTTTTTGGTGTTTGATAAATAAATAGAAAAATACGAATCAACGTGAAATATAATGTGAAACTTATTTTTCCTATTCTTACCAGAAAAGTTATTAAACTTATTTTTATAGAAAAAATGTTTTCCAAACCCGTTTAATTTGACCAATCAAACATGAAAAACAAAAAAAATATTTTATATCAAACACACTCTAGGTATTTCACTTCAACTGGCTCAATTCCAAACAAGTTGAAACCGGCTATATAAAATATTGAGTTCGTGTGATTCTCATTTAAGCATGTTAGTACATATTCATAAATCTTTCATGTGTTACCTTGTGAAAATCAATATTGTACCTGGACCACAAGTGATTAAAAAAAAAAATTGGTCGGTAGAGACCATATTTTTGAAAGAATAAAATGAAAAGGTCATTCATTTGACGGTGGCCGGAGACGGAGGAGCAAGATCCAATCACGGTGGAGAACGGCATGTACTTTGGTGGTACAGACTTGCCCAATTTCTCCACCATTAATTATTAATTAATACTCCCTCCGTACCATATTAGTTGTCCACGTTACAAAAAATATATGTCTCAAAATACTTGTTCATTTGCAAAATCAAAATAGAATTAATTAAAGTTTTCTTATTAACATTAATTGTTTTTTAAAGTAACCAGTATCGATTAGAGTACAATTTATTGAAGAGAGATAAGAGTAATTTTGTAAAAGTGCACTTTTATTTATGATTTCTTCACGGACATGTAAAAGAAAAGGCGGAGAATTAATATAAAACGGAGGGAGTAAATAAATCACCTGAAATTCAACATGTCGGATTCTATAGAGACAAGCACATGCATTGTCTTCAAGAGAACTATGTAATAATACTCCAATTTGTTGTCTTCTTTCGTTCTTGTTCTTTGTGTGATCACAAATAACAAAATAAGTATGATGTTTGGGCTAAAGGCTAACAAAATGATGATGCTTAAAGCAACAAAAATATTAGGTAATGTTTGTTTCAGAGTTTGCGAAAATTGAGTTTACAAAATAATGATGCAAGCTTACTTTGGGAATCTTTTTCTTTTTCTTTCTTGAAAATATAAGAACTTGCTTAAATTGTTTTTTCAGGAAAATACTAGTTTTGATTTGATAGGATCCATTTCGGAAGCATAGTAGAATAAAAGAGAAATTCATACGTGAAACAATATGTCAGCACTTCTACTTGAAATACGTACGTCTCTTTATTTTTTAGTCTAGCTACTTCTAAATAAATACTCTGCTTTGTTTAGTCTCTTACTTCATGCAAGTATACTTTTATATACTAAAACTAGGTTGAACATTAAAATAAAAACTAATCTTGAGGTGAAAAGCGTCAAAGAATACAAATAGATAGTTTGTCTCTCGTGCCCCATTCACACAGTGTGCGGAAGGATGTGTTTTTTTCTTCTTCTTAAAATAAATGCTACTCTTAGCAAATGGATTTGATACTTGTATCGACAAACAACGTAACAAAATGGTATACTTGATGAAAATTATAAAATTCTAAACGTAACAAAATTCGATACTTGATGAGAATTATAAAATTCTATAAACCATCGAGTCTTTCAACAAACATATTAAGAAGTTAATTTTTACGAGTTCTCTAAAACAAAAGCCACCAAAATCTCATTGTTGTAGTATTAAAGATTTTTCTCGGATGTCAAAACTATCAACCTTAGCTAATGGATGGCCTGATGTACTTTAATTTATTGAGTATTTTTCCCTTTTTTCTTATAAGAATCTCAGGTGATTAATCTATGGCTGTTCATATTTTGATTACTATGTCTTGTCCCTTAACAAGTGGCTTCTACTCACTAGACACTAAATATGTACTCCCTCCGTTCACTTTTACTTGTCCATTTTGGACTTTTTACGCTGTTTAAGAAAATAATAAATAAAACGCATAATTTACCAATTTACCCATATTAATTGGTGCATATTTTATTGGATTTGAAAAAATAATTTGAAGTGAGTATTTAATACTATGGGTAAAACAGGAAGAGAAAAATTGTCTTATCTTGATATGCGAAAAATGAAAAGTAAAAATGAAAATCTATTTTTGAAATAGTGAACAGAGAGGGAGTACATAATTATTTTAAGTGTTTTCAAGCATTAATCTGTGGGCGAGTTTAAGTAATTAATGAGATGCATGGGCTACCACTTACAATCGTTTGGATAAGAACACCTTTCTAGATTATTAATATATTAATTACTACGAGCGTACCAATAGTAAAGCTCATTATGAGCTGTCTCTATACGATTTTAATTACTCCATTAATTAAATTTCATTAATATGCAATAACTGATAAAGAATGCACATTCCCTATCTACATGTCATAAGGTCGATATCAGTCGGGGTCCATTTGTTTAACGGAATCTAACAACATAAATATAATGCTAGGCCAATAGAAAAGCACACATTTTTTTCCACGAATTTATACCATTAAACAGAGTGGCCTTTTATTTAATAAAAACTAATCCTAAAAAAGGAGGAATACAAGCAAAGGGGGCTAGACTTTAATTGTCTTACTAATCTTAATGAGGCAACGACAGTAAAAAGATCGCTCACTTAAATAAACTACTCTATTAAGCATGCAAATTTCATTATCATGCAATCATGGATAGTAAATACTCATTTGGGAAAGAAAATCAACTGAAAAGAAACATAGTTATTAATTTCAAAGTAAAATTTACTCGGAAGTCCAAAATGCATCACAACTAGTGAAGAACAAAAGTTGTTGCAGAGACGGATGTAGTGAAGCAATTATGAGTTCATCCGAATTCTTTAGTTTTAGCTTGACTCATATTTAAAAGTTCACCAAAAATATAAATAATAGAGTTTCAAATGAATTATCATAGATTTCGAAAGTCAAACTTATAATATTCAAAATTCTGAATCCGTCTCTGACTTGTTAGAAGCAACGTCTAAATGTACACAATTATATATATTCCTTTCTTTATCCACCAAACGTGAGAAATTCACAATTGATAATATCTTTTCTCTTCTTTGCTATTCACTAAATCATATTTTATCCTTTTAATTTTGATTTTATAAAAGAAGTATCACAAGGATAACAATAAAGGGAATTATGGAAATTAATTAGTTATGTACTGGCCCGCGCGCACCTTCATTGGCCTAAAATAAACTTGAGAATGCATTACTAAAAATGACATTCTACCTTTGTGTCTCAAAGATTATCTTAATAATGCCTTTTAGCAATGCAAATCAACATCTTTCTTGTCCCAATTATAAGATCATAATATAAACCCACTTTTTATTTCCTTTTAGCACTTACTCATCTTTTAACATAATAAACTACAATTCCTTCACCAGATTTTTTTTAAAAAAGGCTAATTTATATTATCCACATAATGGCTCCACCACTAGAAAAGCTGTTAATCATTTCCAACCACATAATCTTGAAATCTAATTAGTCAATTATTGTTCTCCTTTTTTGTAGTAAAAATTTCTTTTTAGAATTTCCTTAGTTAGGGCCATTTGACTCTTTGATCCTTACAAGGGGGGTAAGGTTAAAAGACACGTGGAATAGTGTGAACTAAATCCTGACCGTTAGATCAAGAAAATCAAGGGTCAGATCATAACGATTTAGGTGGGGTAGGTTTAAAGTGGGACCCATGTTACGTGGGCCAGTCAGCAGAAGTAGACAAAAAGGGGAACACAAGCACATGATTACTGGTGCACCCTTCAAGCATTGGATCATAATGTTTTTGTGATTTGCAGTTGCCTTCCTTCTATTTTTGTAATGTTACATATTTCCTCCTTTTTCTTTAATAAATTGTACAAACATCTCTTTCCATTTTAATGCATGTGGCAATTTTTGACTTCTAAATTAATGTTAGAACCTCTTAATTAAAACTAAAATAAGAAGTTAAAAGTTGAATTATTTTTAATTAGAACATATTAATACCTTATGGCTTATGGTGACATATAACATGAAACAAAAAGGAGATTTAATAGCTTCAATTTTTACGTTATGGACACATCTCTTCACCAGTTTTTACGCAAAGAAAATACTACACCCTCTATCTCAATTTATACGAAGGTTGATCAGTTTGGGGAGTCAAACAACCCTTTGTTTAACTAAGATTTTCTTCAACTCTTTTCATAAACTGTGAATTATTAAATATGCAGACTTATAGTACTTTTTATAGTTTTTAAATGTGTAAATTTTAGTGTAAAATACTCAAAGAATCTATGTTTAAAATTGAATGGGAAAAAAAATTATTTGACTCTCCAAACTGGTCAACCTTCATATAAATTAGGACGGAGGGAGTAATAGAGATGCTTGAATATAATCAAATTTTTCTTTTGTTCCATTATAATTTAGATCTATTGAATGTAATTTTAAATTCACCAGTTATATATTTACGTTTTCATAATTAATAATTGAAAATAAAACACCATTAACTTTCTTAAATATTTGTAAGATTATTCAAAGTTGTTCTAAACAAATCAAAAATATATTTAAAAAATAAGTTTACAGTAAGGATAAACTAAGAATAGAAGAAGAAGAAGAAATTATTAAAAATAATGAACTAACATAGAGTAGAATAGTCTTCTTTGATCTAACTATTTTACCATAAAACAAGTGAGAAAAGTATTAGCAAATTGTAATGCAAACTAGTTAGGATATGTTTATAATATTGCTAAACTAGAAGGATGTAACTGCAATTCAGTTTGGTTTTAAGATCTAATTAATTATTTAATCCAAAAACTAATTATTTCACATTAATTAAAAATTCATTTAAACAATTTTTCTTACAATTCATATTCACTCCAATTTAACTACCACCCTTAGCAGTCCTTGTCACTCTTTAATCTTCTCTTCTTGAAAGCAAAGTAGTGATTCTTCTATACTCTCACACGTTTTCTTTCACATTTTATCTCTCACTTTTTTATCAAATAAATCTTCCCAAATTTCCTTCTTCCTTAAAAACCTGTAATTTTCTTGCTCTTTATATCTGTAAAAATTTCATTTTTTGGTCCATTTTGATGATGTTTATGTATGGAATAGTAAAAAGAGTTTAGTTTTAAGTGATGGGGTGTTGAGTTTTTTTTTTTTTTTTGGCCAGAATTTCAAGATTCTATCAATTTCTTCCTTAAAATCCTGTAATTTTCTTGCACTTTTTATCTGTAAAAATTTCATTTTTTTTGGTCCATTTTGATGATGTTTATTTATGGAATAGTAAAAGTAGTTTATTTTTAAGTGATGGGGTGTTGATTATTTGTTTTAGATTTTGTTTTTTTGGGAAATGCAGATTATAAACCTGTAATTTTCTTGCTCTTTTTATCTTTAAAATTTCATTTTTGGTCCATTTTGATGATGTTTATGTATGGAATAGTAAAAAGAGTCTATTTTTAAGTGATGGGGTGTTGATATATTTTTTATTTTTTTTATTTTTTATGTTTAAGATTTTGTTTGTGGGAAATGCAGATGATATTTATGGAGGTGCTTTAAAAAGGATCAGTTTTCAAATGGCTAGTGATATTGAAGAGCCTTTTAGCCTTAGTTTTCAGGTAAAGTTTGTGTTTTTTTTCTAAAATTTTAATTCCTTTTGGATCTTTACTCTTTGTTATTGTCATATTCATCTGCGTTTATTTGGTTAAATTTCTTTTGTTAAAATGTAACTTACTGCTGGATTTGGTAGAGAAATCTTTGTGCTTGTTATTTTAGTCAATTGGGAAGAAAAAAGTTGGAATCTTTATGTTCATTAGTAGATTGATATTTCAGTATCAATTTATCTGTTTTAGGGTGTTCAATATGATTAATTATTATGAATAAAGAATATGCATATAATCAGTTTTTATAAATTAAATTTTGGACCCTTTTCTTAGCAGTTTGAGGAGGTTACTGAAGTTTTTTCTAGTTTCTTTTTTTTTTTGTTTTATTGAATTGAGAACTCTTGCTTGTCACATCCTTTCAATAGTCCTTGCTGCATACTTCAAAATGAGAAAGGAAATGAGCTTTTTCGTGTAATGTCGTGAGATCTCGGTGTCAGTTTGAAAATGTGTTTGTAGCTTCCTTGCAGAGAAGTATTCAAGGATTTGAAGTTTATGGGTTCCTAAAACGACCTCAGATTAATATATAGTAGTAATAATGAGTTCACAATCAACCAGTTATAGGTATTTAGTGAATATTTTAATACATATACAGGGTCTAGGCAAAAGCTAACCCGCATGTTACTCTCTAGATCCGCCCATGCTTCCTTGTACAATAGTGCTCTTTCTGTCTGAGAGATTGATCGGAAAACATTCTCTCCACTGGTCGTTGTGTTAATATATGTAGTTTTTCTTAGTTATGGATCCATAACACTTCCATGAGATCATATATTAAATGCCGGGTCGCATGCTTGTTCATTGGTTGAGGCTTTATCAAAATGGACTTTTAGTGCAAAAGATTTTGATAGTTTTGTTATCTAATAAAATTGGCCATACAGTCAATCTCTATAGAATAACACAGTTTGTTCCGATATTTTTTGGCTGTTATAGTGAAATGTTGTTGTAGAGAACATATGATATAACATAACATGAAAGATCGGTTCCACGGGAAAAATGGTTGTTATAGTGAAATGTTGTTACAGAAGATGACTGTTATAGAGAGGTCTGACTGGCATGTTAGGATATAGTATATATTACTTGAGACATTAATAATTAAACCATTAGGGGAAAGTGAAGATTTTCCACGAGAACTAAATCTATGAGGCTTTTTTACTTAATATATGATCACTGGGTTCTGATTCCTGATCTTAATCTGCTCACTGAAATTGACAGGCAGACTCGTGGCAATCTGGATCTATCTCATTCGGTAGATTTGAGAATGAAGCTTTATGTTGGGAGAGGAGGTCTTCTTTTACACACAACAGGTATCTTGAAGAGGTCGAGAAATACTCCAAGCCAGGTTCTGTAACTGAAAAGAAAGCATATTTTGAGGAGCGTTTTAGAAGGAGGGCACTTCTAAGCCAGAGCTCATCCGATTGGCAGAACGGAACTGAGTCTCAAGCTAGTGAAATTGATGGCCCTGAGCATACAGGTTATGAAGGGGACTTTGATCATGTTAATGACGTCAGCCTTTCCTCATGCTTTGTTGAAAATGATGATAGATTAGCCAACTCACTGAAGAATGAAAATCAAGCTAGTGAAATTGATGTCACTGAATGTACAGGTAGGGGTGTCAAATGGGTGGGTTGGCTGGATTTGGGCGGGTTAAATTGGGCTGAGTTGACCCTCCAAAGTTACTTTGGCTGAAATGGGCTAAAAAGCGGGTCATAATCCAACCCGTCCATTCTTACTAAGTTTTAATTTCCTTATTTGTTTTTTTTACAATTTTTGAAGTACCTAGTAAAACTATTTTTATCTTTATTATGGTCTATATATAACATATCAAATAGAAAAATGTCTATTTGAAAGTATTTTGATAAGTTTCTATGGATCAACCATACAAATCAGCCCAATTTTTAGATAGCCTGAAATGGGTTGGGCTAAAATGGACGATTAATAACTCGCACCCAAAGTTGAAGGGGTTGGGCGGTTCAAGTTTTCATGAGCTAATTTTGCCACCCTTATGTACAGGTTATGACGGGGACTTTGAGCATGTTAATGAAGTTGGGCATTCTGCACACTTTGATGAAAATAATGATAGGTTAATCCATTTATCGAAGAACAGAAAGTATCAAGCTACTGAAAATGACGTAAGTGAGAATGTGGGTTACTATGGGGATTTTGAGCGAGTGAATGAGGTTGGTCATTCTGCACGCTTTGAGGAGAGTCTTGATGGATCAAATAATGGAGACATCGAAGTCACAGAATGTGGACCCCAGACTGAACAAGCTACCAACAGTTCCCATGGTCTTCAAAGTGTTTCTGAACATCGGGAAGCTGAAGAAAAATTTCATCTTGATGCTGGAAATTCAACTATTGATGATAATCCTGTATCTGAGATTGAAGTGAAAGAGAAACTAGAGGGCCAAGATAGCAGTATGGAGTTTTCATCAAACTCTGTTGATCTGTACTCTAATGCTCATACCACCGAGAAAGATGGCAGTGTTAGTTCAGAACCTCAACGAAGTTCATCTTCGAAGGTACACCTCTCTTAGCATTTATTACTACTTCATTAATCTTCTATTATTAGAGCAGTTTCCCGTCCTGCTTGCTTACTGTAGTAAGCTATTCCCTCTATACACTTCTCAGATTTCGTGAACCAATTTTTTTTTTTTAATTTTGACATAAAATTTATAAGTTTTCTAAATGTAATATAAGCCACAATTGACAATTCAAAATATTTAAAAGGCACATGACAAAATTGCGGTCAAAGAAAAATGTTTGACTCTCGAAATCTGAACGGTGTCACATAAACTGGGACAGAGGGAGTCCTATAAATAAGCATGGTAGTCTTATTCTAGAAAAGAAATATTTTTGCCCCTTTATAGACTATCGGGTGCCTAAAATGCAGGTGAGGACTGCATCTCGATCTAGAGATACGGAATCCAGAATGTTGTCCCAAGTTAATGTTTCTAGTGGCAAGGGGCCTATCTCAAAACAAGCATATACAGACATGCCAAAAAAAACAAATAGAAGGCATAGTGATGTTTCTTTGACACAAAAAGGAGAAAAAACTGGAATAGAAGTTCCTGGCGCTCTCCATTTGCGTCCAACATCCAGAACACCAAAATCAGAGGTAGTTATCAGATTTTATAGCCTGTTTGGCCAAGCTTTCAAAATCTGCTTATTTTGAAAAGGGTTCTTTGTTAAAAGTGCTTTTTTGAAAAAGTACAGCAGTTGTGCTGGGCTAATCAATTTGAAAAGCACTTTTGTCAATATTAGAGTAGTACTTTATGCTTAGCTAATGTTTCAAAAGTGCTTTGGGGGAAAAACTATTTTTTTTAACTTATAGGAAACAGCTTCTGCTACTACTCAAAAACGCTTTTTTTCCACACACCTCAACTTTCTAAAATAAGCACTTTTGGGCTTTTGGCTTCTCAGATTCTTGGCCAAACAGGCTATGAGGCTTAGTGTTATCTTCAAATTTCAGTGTGGGGTGAACTCGCTATTTCAATGTGTTAGGACTTATTGCTCAACTTCTTATTGGGGTCAGATTGTTCTTCAGTGATTATTCAATTTTTTATCAAATTTATGGTACCAGGTGTCTTGCTTTATACAGATTTGTTCGGGTTCAAAAGAAAATGTACTTAATCAACAGAAAAGGTATACTGCTTAATTATGTTTTCCATATTGAAAATTTAGGATATTTTGATTTCCCTGATTCATTCTAATTTTTCCGATCATGTTTGTTATTGAATGATGTATAGCACTGAACAACAACGGAGAGCAAGAAAGGTCGTCACTTCTCGTGCTTCCTGTACAGAGAAAGTTAGCCATAGACTACACCAAAGTGTAAACAGGTATATATCATAGGAACAGAGTGAGCTTTAACTACATATTCTGTTCATCAAATTTTTTCTTATGTATATTATTGTTGTACAGGGATAAGCAGAGTGTAAATTCATGTCAACCAGGCGTGAAACAGAATGGATCTGGTTTCCTTTTCAAAAGCGAAGAGCGGGCCAGGAAAAGGAAAGAGGCAAGGGCCAATTTCTTGTGTCAACTTGATAAAGTTTAAAAGTGATATAAAACCTAAACGAAGTTTTTGATATTGATTTCAGTTCCTTATGAAGTTAGAGGAGAAAATGCACGCCAAAGAGGAAGAAACACATCTGCTCCAAGCAAGAACCCAGGTAATAAACTCGGACTGATTCTTCTGATTAATGGAAACGGGTCTAAATTAATATGGAGAATCATTAGGCTGCAGTCTTTCGAATGTTAGCTCTGAAAAGTCATGGCATATATTTTGTTAGGTTTTCTTTTCTTTTCCTTTCTTTTTAATTTTATGCTTAGACTTGTATTCCCTCGGTTTCAATGTCTGACTTTCCTTTTTAGCTTCTTTCAAAAAGAATGCCACTTTCTTTATGTTTCTTTATGTGGTAACTTCTTACACCCAAACTTTCAAAGGGCATTTGGTACATTACACACATCTTTAGTTTAAGACCTCAAGATTCAAAGTCTTCTTTATTTTCTTGAACTCCGTGTCGAGTCAAACTAAGACACTTAAATTTGAACGGAG
Source organism: Lycium ferocissimum (assembly GCF_029784015.1). Classification (NCBI taxonomy): domain Eukaryota; kingdom Viridiplantae; phylum Streptophyta; class Magnoliopsida; order Solanales; family Solanaceae; genus Lycium; species Lycium ferocissimum. Next base: position 21,402,861 of record NC_081349.1, read on the forward strand.
GTAGTAACATATAAAATATCATTTGCAGGGTTAGATGACAATATTTTTGATCAGCCGCTAGAATTAATTACTGTTTGTTTGATTTACTTTGTGATGTATGTAGGAAAAGAAAGAAGCAGAGATCAAACAGCTACGGAGAAGTCTCAATTTCAAAGCAACTCCCATGCCTGCGTTCTACCGTGAACCTGGTCGGCGATCAGAAAAAAACAAGGTATTAACAAGTCTCAAATAATGAGAATTCAGATCACCAAAACTCGGCTTTCTCAACTGTATTCTTCTGTTATTTTCCTTTTTCCTACTTTTTAATCGTAGTGTGCGGGCCAGCTTCACGCACCTCAACTAATTTCACGGTTTCTACTGCATACCACCTGCATAGCTACCGGATAATTCTACCCGCCAAGGCATGGAAGGATGGGGAAGAAATCACCTAGTGTTTTTGCCTCCTTTGGGATTTGAACTTGACATCGTCATTGTTTTCAACCCACTTCATTGGTGACTAGACCACACCTCACCCTTGGGGTGCTTTTCCTATGTTGAAATTAGGATATTGCATCAAAACCATGCACTTCCTATTCTTGCATGAAAGTAAAACTTGAGAAAATTTGTTTACAAGCTGTCTTGCTGGTTTTGGTTGAAGCACTTCTCTGTCATTTTATATGGACTCAAATCCCTTTTCTTGGACAACTGACATTACCTTTCTTAAAATTTAAAACCGAAAAAAAAAATAAAAAAAAAATAGGGATGTTCTCTCTTGCTATCCTTGATCAAGTGTAATATTGACACTGATGGCTGGAACAGAACATCTTGTACATTGGTCCTTCTATTATGATATCCTTTAGGGCCTATCTCAATGCTATAAGTTATGGGTGATGAGTAGCATACTTCCTTGGAGCCCTTTTTAGATTCAATCTCGTTTTATGGGTGATTTTTTGTGTATACTGGACAGGTTTGGTTCGAAGCAAACTAAAAAGGTTTGGTTCAAAGTAAAACTTGCTTATCTGAGTAAGGCTTTTGGATGCCTCAGATGTTAATTTCTGTAATGATATGGTTGGAAACTTTGATCGTCCTTAAACTTTGACTTTCTAACATCGATCCTCGCAAGACTGAAAGCTGAATGTGAACGCATAGTGAATATTGCTCTTTCATGTTGGGGGGAGTAATTTGAGAAGCCAGCCAAATGGGATGCCAAACTTTTCATTCATGTTATAGCAGTTCGTATTGATCTGAAGGTGGACTAAACCAGTTGATCTCTCCCCTAAATTACATAAATCTTGCGATCCTACTGCTACCGGAAAAAAATGTCTTACTAATTATCTGTCTGGCTATTTACTTATGAGTGTCTGCACTTGTCATCAGTTAAATTCATCCTTATCCTCCTAATCAGTGATTGTTTTTCCCTCCCTCTTCGATAAATCATGTAACTTGCTTTTTTGATTATTTTTTCAGGAGTTAGCAAGTAAAACTAAATCAAGTAAATCACAAAGCAGGCTTTCATCTCCAGGGGCTAGAGCTACTAGTTCAACAGAGAACACTGTTCCTTGTTCAAGAGCGGAAATTAATAACAGATGTTCCACTAATGAACATCTAAACGTGGCTGATTCACCACAGGTTTCAGAAGTAACCAATCATGCTTCAGCAGAATTATCAGACAGCAGTGTGCCATCTTCAGCTCCAACAAGCAAAACTTCCCGCCAGACCCCATCGAATAAAGCAGCAACTCCAAAGAGAGAGCAAGAGAAAAGGCAGGTTGTGAATTCTCCGAGGCCGAGAACATCAGATGCGAACAAAAGGAACAACAGCTTCAAAGCTGAAGAGAAAACAAAGGTAGTTGCGCGAAGAATAGGAAAGGATATTAGAAGTGTTGATTTGAGCCGTAGTACAAGAGTGGGTCGTTTAGCTGTTGGTGTTGCTTCCTAGACACATCGGCTTCTACGTCTTTTATGACCTGTCATGTCTGCAAGATGGACCAGCAAAGGTAATCGATCACGTATCTGAGACGGTATACTTAGTGTGTAGGCTAATTAGCATTTCTGTTAGATATGCTGTATGTAATTATGTGTAGTTCTGATAGATAAAAATTATGGACCTCTTTAAGCAGAGTTCTTGAAAGACCATGAATGCTTTGCTACTAAAGATTATCACACTTTCAATAAAATGTTAAGTTGCAGTTTAATTTGTAGTCAATACTTTGCAGTGTTCCTGCTAATGTGTTAAATACTGATTCTCTATTTGATCAAATGTTCCAAAGATTGGTATAGCATTATTATCTTGATAGCAAGTCCTGAGACAATAGCCAGAATATTAAAAGCTATGCAGCTTAGTAAGATTTATATTATGTTGAAGGGATATCTTTCTAATTTGATCGATTACGTCAAGTCTGAATAGCATGGGAAGATACTGAACTTTTAAAAAAGTTTTTCGTAGGGATCTCTGAAGTAGGTGTCGGTTGATAAAGAACTACTGGATTGTAATTTTCCGTATGAATACAACGTCCAACATGAAACTTATGATTGGTAATAAAACTCTAATTCGCTTAATAAAATATCGATTCGTCGAGACCAAATTCGATTTTTATAGAGTTCCCGAGATATTTTCTTATGGAGTTTTGTGATAGCATCTACAACCACTTCAATTTAAGTGGGCAAGCTGGTGGATATACGTCTATATACATTAGCTTATGGACTCCCCCTTAAAAGTACTATAAAAATCAGTACTGAACATCCCCGCAACAAAGAAAAACACCTTTAGAATAAAAGGAAATGGCTAATTAACGCCAATTCTCTTTTCTTTGATCTTAAAGCTATGAATCATATAGTAATAGGACCACCTTTGTTGGTGGTATCTCCCATAGACTACTAGTCATTAAAGCACAGCTGGTAATTTCTTACAATAATTAAAAACATGTACGTAATAAAATACCATTAACTTACTTTATTACCTAATGAAGACTAAAGGGTCACCATCACGTACAAATCATCAAATCAATTCATGCCATAATTTGAGATAAATATCAATCTGTCAAGTCATTAATGGCCAAACATAGAGGAAGAACGAATATTTTATGAGATTGTGACCTTTGATCACCTTAAGCTACCAGACGAAATATCAGTCTCTTTTGATGACCATATAAATCTCTCACAGGCTGTTAATTTGTGTTTATTTCTTCAATCATTAATACTATCTCTCACTACCCAAAATATTAACACATCAGAAACCAGAAAAAGAAAAAAGAAAATGAATAGACAGAAATAGAAAAACAGATGGTTATTATTGTGGTGTGTTTTCTTTTCTTGTGTTTTTTGCCATCATGTAGTTTGATTGTCCGTGTATATAATGGTAATATTATAACTATTATAGAAACATGAGTTGGGGGCGGTTTCGTTGTCCAACTCATGTTTAAAAAAAAAAAAAAAAAAAAAAAAGTGGACCCCACCACCTCTAAACTCATGTGTAAAAAAAAAAAAAAAAAAAAAGTGGACCTCATATTAAAAAAACAAGCAATATCAAAAAAAAAAAAAAAAAAAAAAATTCAACCCCATAATCAAACAATATTCATGTAATTCCCAAAGTATCCCCATTAAGTCAATAATGGTGGATTCATTGTCACATGCGTATCAACCTATTAGTTGGAGCAAATGAAATCATTATACAACAAAAAACGTGGACCTCATATTATTGCTTTTCTTCAAAAGGTTAAGTAGTCAAAAATCATACAATTTCCTTTCTTTTCTTATATTAGCTCGAGATCTAATCTAGATATTTAACTGTTGTATTTGCTATTCCGCCATGTCATTTATTTGTTATGTTTACTAAAATAAATATACATAAAATATTTATATTTTAAAATAAGATAGAATTTAATTACTTTTTCATTTTTATTCTTACTCTAATAAATGTGAAAAGAGATTAATGTCGTAAAAGAAAAAATAATATTAAATGGAGATCAAATAATAAATAAGGTAAATTTCTAATTGATGTTTCCTTAAAAAAAAATGTGCAAAAGACAACACGACAAGTAAAATGAGCTAAACCAAGAATATTCACCAAAAATTAAAAAATAGTAGTTTTTCGTTTAAATAGAAAATCAAATTTCTACGTTGTTTCATTTTAAACATGTAAAATTAATTTAATAATTTGAACTAATGTAAATTTGATTTAATTTTAGAATTATCCAAATCAAAATTTGATAAAAAATAATAAGTATTGTTTAGGTCCAATCTACATACATTAACAATAGAATATTTTACACCTTTAAATTAATCGAATTAAAATTCAAGTTATTAACTGATGCTTAAATATTGCTATTGTTTTGTCTCAAAAAGGGGAAAATAGTTTGCTTTTAAACAAGTCTTCTCTTTTAAAAAGTATTAATAAATTTTTGCAAACTTTGTATTCGTAGCAAACATTAATATAATAAAGTTTTGGATACGGAGCATAAACCACAGTGTTATATTAATCGTGTTTTGAACATACAACTTATTAGTAATATAAGTAAAAGATTCAAGCGAATTTTTCTTTAAAAACTGACAAAATAATGAATAAAGTAATTGCAATTTGAGAAATTATATAACCAATTAACATTAATAAGAACAAATTTTGAAATAAAAGCAAAATATATGGGTCAAAAAAATAATTTTATGTGTAACTATATAACATAAACTTTAGAAGAATTTAAATTAAATTTTAAAGAACGTACATTTATGATGTGAGGCTACACGATAATATTTTCACTAAATTGATATAAATGATAAAAGTAACAATATATCATTGTAATTATGAAAGAAGAACAGAAGCAAATATTGTATCATGCTAACAACTTTTCTGCTATATGTCCAGATAAATTACGCATTTGAATTATGCGCTGAACTTTCTAATTTTTAATTCTGAATGGTAAATAAGAAATGATTGATCTTCAGGAGAATAATGTATAATGACTCACGGTTGTTGTATAAAATACAATTCAATCTAAGAAGCAAATATATATCTTTACAAACCTAATAAATTTGTTAGATTCTTAGTGCTTTACAACTTAAGAAATGAATGTTCTCAAATTAAAAAATAATAAGTTATGTTACTTTATTAAATTATACTACTAAAGTTTTGGTTAGGACCAGTAGAATGCAAAGATTTTAACGGAACAAATGAAACCAAATAATTTCCTGTACGTACTTCTTCGAACTAATATTATATTTGTCGTTAGCTCATGTTAGGCCTATTCGCACGGGCATCAACCATCTAGTTCATTTTAATAACGATTTTGTAACTTATCTCTATTGTGAAAAAAATGAATATAATCTATCTATCTATCTATATAATTGCATGACTTAGGCTCGGTGACGTGACACTCTCTAAAGCCAGTATTTCCATTTATCTTTTTTGTCAAATTTTTGCCTTTTAAAATTTTTAATTACCCTTCTTAAAAACCTAATTACCCTAATACAAAGACAACCTTTCACGCCTCAACCCTACTGTTCATACGGACGGGTGTTCTCCTTCCTACAAGATCATTGTGCTCTTACTGAAAAGCTACATAACTTAAACTGTCAAAATCCCGAATATACTCCTCGCTACAGAAACTCAAAAACTCCTCTGGACTGTGCATAGCACGAAAACAAAGGTAGATAACAGGGACGATGCTGATCAACGGTTTGCGGCCGTGTGAATCCAACCACATCAGTTCTTCTTAATCACTTTTCTCCTAACTGGTTAGCTTTTTCTCTCTTCAAAAGTTGATTTAATTCTTTCGTTTTCCTATTATCACATTAATTTATTTAGTCTTTCAAGTTTATTGAAAATAATGTCTCTGTTTTTTGCTTCCTCATTAGTTTAGTTGAATTCGAAAGAATTGTCACGAAAAAAATCCATGAATTAAAAAGAGTATAGGCCTTGCATTAGTTGTACTAATAAACTTTGCTTATACTTTGTAAAATTATATACTGTGAGTGTCATTCCATATTCTTTTAATTTTTTTTTTTTTTTGTAACTCTCCTTCTATTTAGTAACATGTTCTTTTAACATGTTATATACAATTATCATCTCAATTTGTCATGTCTATGCTTTGCGATGGATTTTTTTGTTTTTTGTTTTTGTTTTACGGAAATTGGCAAAAGAGATAGAATCAGTCTAACAGCAAAAATAATGAACAAACTTAATCTTCTTGAATTTCTCTATATTTTGCGATCAACTTGGCATTCAAATCTATTCTATTAATGTGTAATGTAGGATGGCAATTCTTAGGACCTGTTTGGCATGAGAATTATTCATTATTTTGCCCAAAGATGAACTATATGTCATATTGAGGGTGTTGACACCTAATTTTTGACCTCTCATAATTTATTTAATTACCCAGAGTCTTTGGATATTAAATGGAGTGAAATATGCATTTTTAGAAGTCAAAATGATTTAACAAAATTATTTAGATAATATTTTACCATTTTTATTTGGTAAAATAATTTCTATAATATTATAAATCATTTGGGAATTAATTTACATATCGTTGCAACAATTATGATATTTGATAAATTTATAACAATTACCTTGTTTAATTAATTGTCCAAATTAGCAAGTATTTTATTCCGTTTAAATTCAAGGAATCTGATTGATTAATAAATTGATCATTTTCACCCCTCAATTCTAAATTTTACATGTCGCAATTTATTGAAATTAATCATATTTAATTAAGTGTTTTAATTGTGGTTCAAATTTCATAAATTGTTTGCTATATGGCTAATAGTGGCTACAACCGAAATAATCATTTGTTAGCCTAATTCTGGCCTTAATTGAAATATCCAAATTCATTGGTTTAAGTCAATTAAGGCCATTATTGTAAAATTAACCTTTAATTATGTAATTAGTTTAATTCCGTCTTTAATTAACATAACCAATTTTTATGGCTTAGGTCAATTGAAGTCATTGTTCCAAATGTGGCCATAAATTGAAACAACCTAATCAATTAAGGCCATGATTGCAAATTTGGACTTGTTGCATAATTAGCCGCACCTTTATTTTTGCTAATTGGTTAATTAATCGCGATTTAGTCATGATTAAGGCATAATTAACTTGTCACCATCGCCATTTGTGGCAAATTTTCAGGCAAACCATGATTTTCCAGGCATGTGTGACCGTATGAGGCAAAGCATTAATTGTTTCCCCCGTCTCTCACCAAACACAACCCAAACACGGTATATTTCTCTATTTGTTCTTTATTTTTTGTGCATCAACGGTCAAAACATTGTAATTCCTCAATGATTTTTGTTGCGTTGTGTTCGAAATCCTCGATTGCCATTGGTTGAAGATGAACCAAGTCGGATTGATATTTTTGGGTTATATCTGACCCTTCTTTGCTTTGTTGTGATCGATCTCAGTCATTGATTGTCATGTGAAGAGACGATTCTCAGAAATTGGGAATTGTCCCACATCAAAATCAAATTAAGGTTTGGGGTTTTGGGGGTTTCTAGTTAAAGGACCCCAACTTGTATTGTAACACAGAGTTTGCAACTGAAAATACCTAGGGTGTCTAGCATTTTGCTTAAAACCTTTAATTTTTTCGTTTTAAGTTAAATTTTTAAAGTTTTAATTATTGCTCGAGTTGAAGGAGCATAGGAATTCTCCAAGTTCAACACTCGACCAAGGCTGCGCAACAAAAAGGTAAATTTGCCTCCTTTTTTATTTTTTTTGGTTGTTATGTGTTAGTTATATGTTCTCATTTGTTATGTGTTAACTTGTTGTTTATGTGTGATTCATGTTTAATATGGTTTAGTTTAGGCTTATCTCTTTGTTAATTATATGCTTCTATATCATTTAGTTAGCTTAGTTAAGTCAAGTTGAGTTATTTAGTTCTAAAAAAGGGGTTATTAGCTTATTTCAGTCTTTTTTAGATAGCATTAGAGATGTAGAAGATTGTTAAATCCTGCTGGTTATGCTTTATTTGATGTGGTATAACACTAGTCCTACTTGAACTTGATTAACTCTCTGGTAGCATGTAGTATCATCCTTCACCTGTCCATTTGAGAGATTATGAATTGATAATTATTTGAATACTTGGTTGTGCCCTGAAGCTTAGTAGTATTAGACTGTTAGTTCTGTTCTTGTCTTTCTGAATTTGCCTAGGTCTGTTGAGTTATATGACTTTGCTATCTGTTAATGTTGAATACATAGCATTTCTTTGTAAGTTGGAGAATCACCTATGGCTAAATCTGTGTGTTCTTTTAATACTTATGTCTTAGAATAAAACTGTACCCCCTATTGCTTCAAAGTTGCACATGTTTCTACTCAAGTAAACTGTAAAGATTCTAGTTTCCTCTACTAAGTCTTGGTTTGGTATTGTTTGACGTTGTTTGGTATACTAAGTCACAGTAAAATACTCAGACTGCCCTATAATACACTTTTGAAACTAAAACTGCCTAAAAAATGGAAATGATGTCCTGTGTGCTTAAGTAAAAGGAGATTTAATATATGTGTCCCTTTCTTTGAACTGAATACTTTTGTTTGAAAATCATTTGTTGATAACTACCCTAACTATGCAATATTTGAAATCTGTTATGAACTAAGAGTTTAGGATCTGAGATTTATAATGACATGAAGTTGGAAAAGGGTTAAATATGCTAATAAGGATCCAGTTTGTTGGGAATAACTTAGTTTGCTTTATTTGGTCTCTATGTGTTGGTTTTTTGTGAATCAGAGGTCTGAATCTGTATTGTGGTGCTATGTGCTATTGTGGTGCCATGTGTGACTTCTTTAAGTGTTGAAAGGTGTAACTAAGGAGGATGGCACTTGAAACATGGACAACTATGAGTGTGACTTACCTAGGACTTAGAAGAAGTATAGAGGACTTGGAGTTTCTAGCTAACTCAATCCCCATGTCTATATTCTGAGTTGCTGGGGTTCCCTCATGAAAATCCACATTCTATGGGACCCTCCCAAAAGTTTAAAGCAATTAAAAGAGGTGTTGAGTTGTTCTTTTAAGGTTCAAACTGATTTTGTAGCACTTCATCTTTTACGGGTGTATGTTTTTTAATCCTGTGAGCTTCTAGTTTATATGGTATTGAGGTCTGTTTCCTTTGTGCATTTTTCCTTGTGGTATGTTTTTTAATCCTGTGAGCTTCTAGTTTATATGGTATTGGGGCCTGTTTCCTTTGTGCATTTTTCCTTGTGAATAAGCATTCAAATAACTTCAAAAATATCCTGAAATCTTGTGTGTTCCTGTGTTGTTCCATTGCCTTAAAATAAGTTGGTTTTCTTCATCATGATATACTGGAATATACCCATGTATACCTCGTATATTCAAACTTTGCATATGTAGAAGTTTGGTATATCAGGTATATCATAGGTATATCACCTATGAGAAATGCCTTAACTGTCAAAAGCTCTACATGTTAAATTGCTCTATTGAAGAGTTTAGTCCTTGTGCCTTATTGGATCAAATTTTCATTAGAATTTGTTTGGGTCGAGTTTGCCTTTCATGTCATATTTTAATTTGTGATTTGGGCTTGTTTGTAGACTTTGAATAAACTGCCTGGGCTAGGACTATGCTTACATTATTGAAATTAGTCCTAAGACTTATCTTCTCTTTTTTTTTTTTTTTTGCACTACTTTCTCATTAGTTGTTTGTTAGTATAATTAAATCATTGAAGTATGGATTATAAGTACTTTGATTTAACACATAGGCCTTAGACACAAGCTAATTCTTTTCTTTTTGTGCTCCATGTGATTCAACCTCGGGCCACTTGGGCCGTCTCTTGCATTAAGCCTTGTTGGGCCAGAGGCCCAACATCATTTTTATATCGAGTCAGTGGAAAGCAAATAATTGAAGCAAATATATTGAAGGCCCAACCATGAGTGAAATGGTCATTGGTGGGCTTTGGTAGTCCCACCAAATAAAATTCTCGTTCCTCTATCTCCTTTTATTTATATGTATGTTTGTGTTGTATATGTAAACAAATCTGTACTATATTGAAATCCACGTGGATGTAGAACTTAGGAAAAGCACTTAGTATCTTAGGAAAGTCGCCAAACTGTTTTCAAAAGGTCAAATAGTGATCAACTTTACATGAAAATGGAACTTAACCCGATTTTGGCTAATTGTAAAACTGGTTCAGAGTTTCAAATAAAGGGCAAAACAATTTCAAAAATAAAGATTGAGAAGTAAAATGGTTCGGGCTTGCTGGCCCTTTGTAGAATTCAGTAGTACAATAACAAGTATTTGACTGTTTTGGGCCTGAATTCCCTTTGCTAAAAATAACTGTTTTATTGAACAAAAAAATGGGATTTCAAGGGTTAGCCCAAATATTGTTTAGATGGTAGAACTTTTTTTGATAGTAAACACTTTAAACACTATGCGAAGATTAGATGATTTGGGAAGTTAAGAACTTGGTTCTGTTTAAAAATGGAAATAGATCTCTTTTGAACTTTAAAGGATTTTGAGATTATTGGACCAAAAGCCCACCGAACTGGAGAATTGAAAAAGAACGAGCATTTTGGGCCTGGAAGCCCAATGTTGAATCTGGACTAAAAACGAGACAATTCTTTGGGCAGAGTTTGAGATGAGATGGACTCTGGACTAGACTATGAGTTGACTTGATATGAGCTTCAAATAAATAAAATTGGGACTTAATGAAATTTGCCTTTTCTTCATACATATGTATCAAAATAGGAGATATACTCCATAATTTCTACATATATATATATATATATATATATATATATATATATATATATATATATATATATATATATATATATATATATATATATATATATATATAGGAGTATGCTTCATATTTTTATATAAAAAATAAAAACCCGTAGGAACTAAACTCATCTTATTAGGACTAGAATAGTAGTAATTCTATTCGGGAAAAATCCCCGGTGTGTCCTAGTCCGGCAATAAAGTGGGTTGAATACTTACGCAGATTTTTAAACCCAAACACCCTTTTTTAAAGAATACTTTTTGCCAAAATTTTCTTGAATTAATGATATGAATGAAATGACACTTTGTAGGATTTTAAACAATATTTAAGCAAGTAATTACAAAATCACACATTGAAGCTCGTAGGTCAACAGTATTCTACGAATCTTTAATACTAGGGTGCGTAAAACCTTCCTTAAGGGATCACCAGAACCCTTAAGTCGAACTTTAGTCCAATAAGACTTCTTCTCTCGCTTGAAAAAAAAAATCTAAACCCGATTTTTCCTAATTTCCCTTAATAAATTAGGTGGGGACTCTAAAAAAATACTAAATCCAATTAGAGCATCAACAATCTTGTAATAATTTTTATGCGCCCACATAAAAGTGAACCATAACAGAAGGATTAGAATTTCCTGTTCCTGTAAAATTTGAAAAGTCGATAGTATATACATATAGCCAACTCCTTTTTGTCTTCTTATTTTGTAGCATTCTAAGATACAATTATGTGAATGGCTTAAATGTTAATGTTAAGTACTATAAGTTTTCTAAATCATGAACTATGTCTATATTTTGATCGTAATTACTTAAAAGTTTAGACTTGCATTCCAAAATTTAGGGCGATAAAGAATCTCCACTGCTTCAATTACGTAGCAATAAAGTTTGTATCTTTTTTTTTTCCAGTTACGTCGCCATGAAGTTTGTATCTTTTCATTATTTTGTCGTCCATTTGGTGAGATTTGATTAATCTTGAATGTGTTCACTTAATGAGTTGTTCGTCTAATGTTTTATGCATTGATGATGACATCAAAATATTTATTTGTTGTTTTCTTTTATATGTTTGCTCGATAAGTACTTTGCTCCGTACCTTCAATTATTGTTGGGGTTTTGTTAAAGTGTTTCTAGGGGAAAGTTGAACGTTCGAACTTCCATTGACTGGCTTCTTCAACAATATTAGGGAGGAAGTTTATCATCCTTGCGAAATATCTGAAGGTACAAGTTCTTCATCTTTTGGTTGGTGTTTTATTTCATGTTTTTCTATATTAAATCTTTTCTTTTTTTCCCTTTTTATATCGGGTTTTAGCAGAGTATGAGTTCAAGTATGAGAATTTGGTGAAACTTTTTTCGCTTCGTCTTCTTTTTACTTTCGATTTCACTTTCACAATATTTTTCTTAAGAGTGAAATTATGATTTGGCAGAGTAACTTGATTACAGGAAGATTGAATTGATAATTATCTGCTCCATATGCAGTGGCGGAACCAGGATATCCTCCGAGGGGGTTCAAAATATAAAAAAGTAAATATACGAAGAAACCTAAGGGGGTTCAACATCTATTATATATACATAAAAAATAATTTTAACCTTGTAAAAACAGTATTATTTTCCGCCGAGGGGGTTCGGATGAACACCCTCGGCATAGTGTGGCTCCGCCACTGTCCATATGTTGCTTGATTTGAGTCATTATAGTTTTGATAGTTTAGCAAGAGTCTATTAATAGCAATTTTAGAAGTCTTGATTCTTTTTCGGCTACACTTCAATGGTCGGCTAAAATAGTGCACTACTATCTTCTTCGAAGAAACTATTTTTTATTTTAGATTTTCTTCAGCTTGTGAAAAAAAAATGAAACTTTTATATATTGTCGTCCATGTGTATTTTGGTTTATTTACTCTACAGGTGGAATTTCACTGGGTATGTTGTTGTTGGCTATTGAAAGTAAGAAATAACACTAGTTAAGAAATTATTCTCTTTCCCTTTCGTCTTTCACGCTAAAAATCTAAATAGTAACTAATTGTAGTAAACTAGGGTGAACAGAGATTATTAAAAAAGTAATGAATTGGGGGAGGAGAGACGAGGTTTAGGATTCTTAATTAAGATTTTTATTTATCTTTTTCATAATTTTTTGGGTTTTCTCCTATTCTTCCATTTATTTAATGTTATTATCATAATAACCCAAAAATCATAAGAAAAACGGTCACCTTTTTACACAAGTGCAAAAGTCACAAGGTTCTAACGTATACGGAACAAGTGTTTCCACAAGGTTTGATGAAACCGTTGTTTCTGACAGTATTACAGTATATCTTTTGTACAATACCAACTGGCTTAGTTTCTCTATATTTTCACAGTTTTAACTATGTATTATCTAGGGAAATATGGATTTTTGGAAATATCATGAACAAGTGACAGATTTTATTTCCTCTATGTTGGGTATCAAGATAAGACAAGTGTGAGTAAAATCTTGGAATGATAATGTTTGATTCATTAATCTGTGCATCATCACAAGCCTATACTCTAATTAATCTATTTGTTCTATTCATATTCGTATTGGTAGATACTGACTGCTGAAGTCTAGCATTTTAACCACTTGAAATAGGAAGTGAAATGTTAAGTGTTGACTTGAATTAAAGCACAATACTTGAGACAGGGATAAAGGTTCAATAATTTTCCAATCAATTCTCCAGTCTACCTTTGATTTTCCTGAAACCAGTTTTCCTCTACTTCTATAGGGTAGTCTCTGAAAATGACTTGATGCAGGTTACAAATGAATTTTCGGTAATGATGATCGATCATTAAGAACTAGAAAGTATGATTTTGCTGCTTCCGAAAGTTTTTTGCCGCCTCAATATTATAGATTTACAGGTAAAGCAGTGTACCACTTTCTTTTAAGTTACTTCAAACAAGTTTGTTTTAACCATGTGAGATTAGTTGAATATCTTAGTAGATAATTTTATATGTACTTTAATGTCACATTTCATCTTTGATTGGTTGCTGACAAACTTTTTTCCTGTAGTATGAAATGTTAGTATTTCAAGTGCTTGTCTTTAGTCTTTTTAGGATTGAGAAGATGGTGGCATTTACTTATGTGATTTTTCCTTTTTTTGTTACATGTGAATTCAAGTGTTGATTTGCATAAGCAAAATAGGAATTTATTCCTAGCTCTGCAACAGTAAAACCAGGACACTTCTAGAATTAGTGGTTTCCCAATATAGCTTAACGTAGCAAAGAGGACACATAATTTGTGTTCTCCTAATAAATGAACTTGATCTCCTGCTCAATGAAAAGTAGAAATTGTTGACGGACATTCGAGTTCAGATGTTGTTCAACTTGATAACGATGATCCCAAGGAAGGAAATGCAGATGTAAATTACATGGATATCGGGTCAGGAAATTAAAAGAGCATTGGGTCAAGAATATTGGGGCTTATTTTACTTTGGCCCGATCGAAAATGGATGTCACAATAGAAGCATATGGAACAAAAAGGGATAATGGGCCATATAAGCAGATTTGGCCCAGTCCATGAAAGAAACCTTGACAACAAGACAAGCAGCATGTGAGACAATAACGTGCACCTGATTTTGTACAGCAAAACGTACAGATTCTCTTTTGTGAATTTGTGAATACAACAAATAAGTTTGTTAGAATTAGGACAAGTAGAACATTGCCAAGTGTATAGCTAGCATGGGTTATTTTTCCTATTTATCTTTATTCTTTGTACAGCATTGAAACATCATCCAATACAAGAAATATTTTCAAATCATCTTCTCCAATTTATTTTTTCATGGTATCAGAGCAGGCTCTATAAAAGAGAACCTACTCGACTCAAAATCCTCATTTCTTTTCAAACTCTGATTTTCTGTCCTTCATCTTGTAATGGGTGATCAAACAAAACAAGTTGCTGCTCCTGGAGCTGAAACTGCTGAGGTTGTGAATGCTTCACATCCTTATTTCATAAGCTCATCTGATGCTCCAGGGACTCTGTTGGTGAATTCACCTTTTGATGGCAAAGGTTTTGCTGGTTGGAGACGTGGGATGTTGATTGCTCTCAATGCCAAGAACAAAGCCAGCTTCATAAATGGAACCTCTGCAGAACCAACAGTAGGATCAGATCTACACAAGGCATGGTCAAGAGCAAATAATATGGTAATCTCTTGGATCCTAAACTCTCTTTCTAGGGAGATTTCTGAAAGTGTGATATACTACACCACTGCTGAGAACATTTGGAAGGACCTTGAGGCCAGATTTGGCCAAAGCAGTGGTGCTCAGTTATTTCAGCTTCAAAAAGAGCTGAATGATCTTGTTCAAGGATCCAATGATATAGCTACTTATTATACCAAAATGAAGAGGCTCTGGGATGAGCTTGACAGTTTGGATACTGCCATTCTCTGCACCTGTGTGTGCACATGTGAGGCTAAAGGAAAAGCTATGAAGGCTAAGCAAGATGAGAGGCTTGTGAAATTCCTTATGGGACTTAATGATGGATATTGTGGTGCTAGAGGTAATATCCTTATGATTTTTCCCCTTCCCACCATTGCTAATGCTTATGCTCTTTTAATGCAAGAAGAAAAGCAAAGGGAGATGCATTCTACACCTAAATATCCAGGAGAGACTTCTTCTTTTTTGGTTACTGGTCAAAACAGTCAAAAGTCATTTTATCAAGGAGAATCTTCTCAAACCATGACTGGAGGACAAGGAGGACAAAGACCTTTCTACAATGAAGCCAAGGCACACAAGGGTTTTCACAACAACAAGAAAACTAACCTGATTTGCAGGTCTTTTGCAAGAAAACTGGGCATACCATAGAGCAGTGCTACAAGATCCATGGTTTTCCAAGCAATTTCAAATTTACCAAGCCAAGAAACAGTCAAAACTATGCACAGGGTAATGCAGTGATGCATAATGAGGGAAATCCAGGGCAATTCTTTTACAACCCTGAAGGAGAAGAAGCAGGAAAACCATTGAGTCCAGATCAACTACAACAAATTGTGCAAATGTTGAGCAAAATGAAAGGAAAAGGACCATGTACTGAGACAGCAACTGAAAACAGTGGCAACTGTGCTGGTATAACACCACTACCTTTCTCTTTTAACTCAAACTTTCAGAATAATTACTTAGATAAGAACTCTTGGATAATTGATTCAGGAGCTAGTGAACACATGAGTTATAACAGAGAATTCTTCATATCTTTTCTTCCTTTATCTAAGCCTATGTTTGTTAATCTTCCTAACTCTCACCAAGTCAGGGTCACTCATAAGGGATCAGTCAAACTATTTACTCAGTTTGTCATTCATGATGTGCTTTTTGTTCCAAGTTTCCACTATAATCTACTCTCAGTCCACAAGCTGTGTTTGCAGTTTAAATGCTTACTAATGCTTGATCATTCTCATTGTCTAATGCAGGGCCCTTCAATGAAGAGCCCCATGGTCCTTGGTAGAAGTCACAAGGGTCTATATGTGCTCCAGACAAGTCCAAAAGGAGCTGTCAAGTCCTCCACTAAATCATCTACTGCTTTGCTTAGTTATGCTTTTCAATCAAATGGCACTAGGCCATATAGTTTGTCTTCAGTTTCAGTTTCTGATGTAACTAGCAGGCTATGGCATATCAGATTAGGCCATATGCCTTTATCAAACATGAAAAACATTAATGAAATTCCAGTTTCCTTTTGTTCCAAGTTTAATATTCCTTGTTCTATTTGTCCAATGGCTAAGCAATGCAAATTACCTTTCCCTAACAACAACATCAGTACCAAAACACCTTTTGAATTGATACACATAGACACCTGGGGTCCCTATAAAGTTCCTACTTATGATGGTTTTAAATATTTTTTGGCTATAGCCGATGATTATAGTAGAGGTACTTGGACTATTTTACTGTCTACTAAAAGCAATGCCTTCTCAGTACTAAAATCCTTCATATTCATGGTTGAGAGACAGTTTGACAAGAAAGTTAAGAGGATAAGGTCAGATAATGCTTGGGAATTGGGATCTGGAAATGAGTCTTCTGATTTTTTGAAGTCACAGGGTATTGTACATGAAACTTGTTGTGTTGAAACTCCACAACAAAATGGTATAGTGGAGAGAAAACATAGGCACTTATTGGAGGTGTGTAGGGCATTACTTTTTCAATCTCATTTGCCTCACAGATTTTGGGGAGAAAGTTTAATGACAGCAACTTTCCTCATCAACAGATGTCCTACTAGGTTATTGAATTTTAAAACTCCCTATGAGAAATTATATGGTACTAAACCTAAATACTCTATTTTGAAATGTTTTGGTTGTTTGGCTTTCGCATCTACTTTATCACAAGGAAGAACAAAATTATCCCCTAGAGCTGATCCTTGTGTATTTATAGGATACCCATTTGGAAAGAAAGGGTATAAACTTTACAACATTCAGACCCACAAAATATTTGTTTCCAGAAATGTAACATTCCATGAATCCATTTTTCCTTTTTCCAAAATCATTTCCAAACAACAGCTTTTTCCCATTGATAACATTGCTCAACCTACAGATTATTTTCCACCATACTCTTTTGACCTGGAACCAACTTCTGATGAACCTTCTTCACCACACTCACCTCATTCTATCAACTCCACTGCTTCATCCCCTTCACCATCTCTTATTCTTAACCATAATCCTAATCCTAATTCGTCTCCTATGCTTGATCCTAGTTCTACTCCTAGTCATACTGCCCCTTCTACTCTTTTTCCATCTTCCACATCTCAAGCTGTTGCACCTGTACCTTCTATTAACCCTACAGTTTTGAGACAATCCAGTAGAGCATCTAGGACTCCATCTTATTTGGAGGATTATGTATGCAATTCAGTTCATTTGGCAGATGTGTCGAATTTTTGTTTACAATCCACTGTTACACCTTTATCCTATTCTTTCACTTCTTTATCCTCACACAATCAACAGTTTCTAAACTCCCTCTCTAGTGTTCAAGAACCAACTAGTTTTCATCAAGCTTGTATGCACCCAGGATGGCAAGAAGCCATGACAAAAGAAATCAATGCACTTATCCTTAATCAGACATGGGATGTGGTGGAATTGCCTCCTGGACACAAGGCACTTCCATGCAAGTGGGTTTATAAGGTTAAACTAAGATCTGATGGGACAGTGGAGAGACTAAAAGCTAGATTAGTGATCCGGGGTGATATTCAGAGAGAGGGGATAGATTTTCATGAGACTTTTAGCCCAGTTGTCAAGATGACAACAATCAGATGCCTATTATCCGTCGCAGTAAAGAAGAATTGGGGTTTGTATCAACTAGATGTTGATAACGCATTTCTACATGGTGAGATTGATGAAGATGTTTTCATGAAATTTCCGTAAGGAATGAAGCTTCCTGGTCCTAATCTGGTATGCAAATTAAGAAAGTCACTTTATGGTCTTCGACAAGCGTCGAGACAATGGTATGCACGTTTGACTTCGGCACTCAGTTTTAAAGGATATTCTTATTCTCTTAACGATTATAGTCTGTTTTTCAAAAGGAATGGAACTGCTGTTACAATCTTAGCCGTTTATGTCGACGACATCATATTGACTGGAAATGATTTGGAAGAAATTCACACCATTAAGGGCTTTCTTGATTTGGAATTTAAAATTAAGGACTTGGGGCACTTACAGTACTTTTTGGGCATGGAGGTGATTCGTAAACCTCAAGGTTTGATTTTGAGTCAACGGAAATTCGCCATGGAGATGCTTGCTGAGTTCAATTGTCTCAATTCACGACCAGTTTCCTCTCCTTTGGACCCTTCACACAAATTACGAGCATCAGAGGGTCGATTAATCTCAGATCCAACATATTATAGACGATTAATTGGAAAATTAAATTTTCTAACACATACCCGTCCTGATCTTTCCTTCTGCGTGCAACACTTGAGCCAATATATGCAAGAGCCTCGACAGCCCCATCTTGATGCTGCCCTTCATGTTCTACGTTATGTACTCTCCGATCCTGGCTTAGGACTTTTCCTAAATGCTTCGCCTTCATTTGAACTCTTGGCGTTTTGTGACGCCGATTGGGCCACTTGCCCTGAAAGTAGACGCTCCATCAGTGGGTATTTTGTAAGCTTTGGAGGTTGTCCCATCTCGTGAAAATCTAAGAAGCAAGTTTCGGTTTCACTCTCATCCGCCGAGGCTGAATATCGCTCTATGCGAAGAGTGGTGGCGGAGATTACATGGCTGGTTCGTCTTTTTGATGATCTCTCCGTCCCTCCGATCTTGCCAGTTCCTTTACGTTCTGACTCTCAAGCAGCAATTCACATAGCCAAGAACCCCGTGTTTCATGAAAGAACGAAACACGTGGACTTGGACTGCCATTTTGTCCGCCAACAATTCCTCGCCGGCTTGATTTCCCTTTCCTTTGTTCCTTCTAGCTCTCAATTAGCAGATCTGTTTACTAAATCACTCACCGGCCCTTCTCATCGGACTATTGTTGGCAAGTTGGGTTTGCTTACCGCCTCCTCCAACTTGAGGGGGGGTGTTGACGGACATTCGAGTTCAGATGTTGTTCAACTTGATAACGATGATCCCAAGGAAGGAAATGCAGATGTAAATTACATGGATATCGGGTCAGGAAATTAAAGGAGCATTGGGTCAAGAATATTGGGGCTTATTTTACTTTGGCCCAATCTGAAAATGGATGTCACAATAGAAGCATATGGAACAAAAAGGGATAATGGGCCATATAAGCAGATTTGGCCCAGTCCATGAAAGAAACCTTGACAACAAGACAAGCAGCATATGAGACAATAACGTGCACCTGATTTTGTACAGCAAAACGTACAGATTCTCTTTTGTGAATTTGTGAATACAACAAATAAGTTTGTTAGAATTAGGACAAGTAGAACATTGCCAAGTGTATAGCTAGCATAGGTTATTTTTCCTATTTATACTGTTACTGTACAACATTGAAACATCATCCAATACAAGAAATATTTTCAAATCATCTTCTCCAATTTATTTTTTCAGAAATTTATACTGTGATGGTTGCCTAATTAAATGAAGTTCAACCATAGAAGTGAAGACCTCACAACCTATAAGCAAGCATTAAGGAACGCTATAAAAATAAGTTGGGAACTGGAAAAGACTTACATTTTAACAATGGACATGCTTGACAGTTGCATCAGAAAACAGTACAGTAAAAGCCTAATTATGTAGGTGTAAAATCTCCACTACTACTTTGCTTCAAGATTCTTAGAATTCAAAAGGGAAATGAAGGTGAAGTAGAAGAGTTGTAGCAGAGATTTTTGCACTTGAAAAAGAATGAAGCTGTAGAAGCAAGAAACAAGGAAGCATGTTGATCTAACAAAGCAAACAAGGTTTGAACATAATGAACTACAAAGGTGTTGTAGTTCTTTCCAAAATAGGATAAGCTCTTCATGTTTGCCTAATTCCCAGTCCCCTTCTTTTGGGTGATTCTGTTCCTTAATTTTATTGTGCCTGTAAAAAAATTCTCTTTTTCACATGGATGCCACTATTTAGCTGAAATGGTAATAGTATGTTAGTAAACCTATCAAACTTCAAGTAAGATACTAGGACTGGAATGATTTCAACTGAATTCGTTGTTCGTCCTTAAGCTGCTAACATCAACTTTTGCTAGGATTTGAATCATGTGCCTGGTCGAATTTGTGAATTTGGCGGAATGCTCAAAATTCTGAACATTAAATGCGAATAGGTTGAGTATTTGAGTCTTAAAAGGCAACATGATGCGAATAGGTTGAGTACTTGAGTTTTGTAATGTAACTTGGTATACCTTTGGAGGATTATGCTTTATGGTGCCACATATAGGAAGTTAGCCTGGTCATATTATATATTTCTTTATTTTTTCTTCTCCAAAGCAGTATTGTATTTTTCATTCTGCATGGTAATTTATTTCATCAAGAACTACTACATATGATTTGCAAAGCATATAACTGAACGTCACATGATTTCTTCTATTACTTGAATTGTAAAGTTGGATTTATTAGCAAAAGGTGTTGTTCTGGCATAAAATTCTTTACCCAAATGATAGTTTTAAATTTCACTCAAGAAGGATTTTCCATCGCTCTGACCAATTAGTAAGAAAAGTCTAAATGGCTCGATTGTTACTAGACCTCTCCTATTCTTATTAATACAGAAACAAGATTTTTTAAGATTTTCAATTGCTAGACTTATAAATATCTCAAATTTTCACTATTTTTAATATATACTCGAAAATTTAAAAAAAAAAAAAAGTAGGCTTAATGAGCTCAACCATCACCGCGCGAACCGCGGCTAAATTACCTAATTTAATATATTTGTGAAGGTTACTGTTGACACCCAATTTTGTCCCTCCTTTATTCTAATTTATTTCTTCGGGCTTCTAAATTTATTGACGAGTTAAGTATTTTATTAATATCATTATTTTCATATTACTAGCATCACTCTATCACAAATTTCAAAAGGGTTCGTCGTCACTTTATTTTCGTCAAATTAATTATCCTTTATCAAGTCCTTTATTTTCTACATATTAATCATAATTTATCATATTGTACTAGTTATTAAGTTAGAAGCTCAAAAATAATTAAAATAGAGGAGGAAGGACCAATATTTTCACCCAAATTAATAGCCCAAAATACAAACACAATATCCATTAATTTCACCAGCCCACTACACGTTCTAATTCAGCCCAACTCAATTTTCAGCCCACACCAATACCCGACCCGACCGGCCCACTTCCTCTCTCCTTAGTCTTTAGGTTTCCTTCATTTTTTCATCTCAGCCGCAGCCCTCTTCTCTCGACTCTCTCTCCTCTCCCTCGTCTCTTTCTCTCATCTCGTCATCTTCCCCCCACTTTAGCAAAAACACAGATCACTTTCAACCATGGCAGAAATCGTGCCACCCCCTTTTGTGCAATATCTTTTTCCCTCTCATCTTCAACGATTCGGTCAACACAAATGGCCAAAGAACTTCTGAAATTTCTGAAAAAGGAGCAACTTTACAGACTCGATTTCAACTTTCAAACGGGTCTCTTCAGTTTGTTTGGAGCCAAAAAGATCGAAAATTCGAAATCTGAAACCCTAGCTTTTACCTATAAATACGTCTCTAAATCCACAGCCGAAGGGGGGTTCTTTTTTTAGCCGCCTTAATTCCTCTGAAATCTTTACATTCTTCAGTCACCATATCTAAAAAAATAGGCATAGTCTCACTATAAAAGAACTGTCGACATATTGTTATTTTTTTAAAAACTTTTCGGGCTGAAACTTTACTCATTTTAATCGGGTTCGAGTTCGTTGAGTTCGAGCCTAAATTCGTGATCCTCGACACCCCATTTCACTGTTCACAAAACAGGTCAGTGCATTCTCTTCACTTCGAATCTGAGTTTTCGATGGGTTCGCATTCCATTATATGTTGAGATTGTTGGATTTTCTTCAGATTTTTTACGGGTTAAGTACCATGAATTTTGAATGTTTGTTTATTGATGACGTTTAGATAAAGTCGGAATTTGTATCTAGTAGCTTGATTTGTAGAATCGACGCTATTCGGTTCATGATACCAATCCAGTGTCTTTGACAACAAAACGATTAGGCCGATAGAGAAGAAATTGATGAAAACGTATTTTTGATTATGTGATCAAACAGTGCCTTGTTTGTTAGTATACGTGGTATCGGAACGGGCTTATATTGTCGAATGGTTGAAATGAAGAATGTATGTTCGATGAGTTGCTGTTACCGCCAGGAATGTGTAGCTTATATGCTTGGGCAACTTGAGTATTGTCCCTATGTGAACGACCATATGCCTAACTTAAAAAGGGAAGATCCGTTGGATTCTCTCTGTTAAAATATATCTGTCCAGAACTGTGTATGCCCACCGAATTGAATAAGAATGTTGTTTTATTATCTTAATTGGAGTCATAAGTTTGTGTTTGCGGAATGTACATTTGTGTCAAAGATCTACTGTTCTGTTTATGCTGGATAGAGGAAGAGGTCGCTTTAAATCATTGTGTCTTTTCTCGTTTTCATATCTGCCCTCCCCTTTACCCCTGTTTGGCCAATAGTGGGCCGCGCCTTTAGTTGCTATGTTTCAACGAATCTCTTATCGCATTCTGTTGGAATTTACTGCTACTAAAGTTGGGTTTCCGTTTGGAAGGATATTGCCTACTGCTATACTTGATGTCGTTCATGACTGCCTACGTCTGCCCTTTGTTATTTCATTTCGCCGCTGTCTAGCAGTCGCTATCGGGATAGCTTATTGCCACTATCGCTTGTTTGCTGTTGTATGTTAACCATTACGAAACTGTTAGAAATTGTAATGATTCGGGCTGAATAATTTAAGGCTTTGATGAGGTTAATTAGGTTCATATAGTGATCTGTTTAGTTACTCAGAGAGCTCAGAGGTCTTTACGTGGCTGTTGAGTGTCAACTTGAATTGCATGACTTGTTAATAAGACTATTTTGTTCTAGGTACCTGTATGGCATGTTATGAGATCACTTCTTAATTAATTACCCTCTTGATATGTTTGAATTGTCTAGAACCATACACAGACCTCTTAATGTTGTTGTGTGATCCCTGTTCTAGACTCTGAACATGCTTGCATCCCCTATTTATTTGGCTTACGTTATCCCTTTCTTTCTGAGTTGTGATGTTGTGATATTCTAAGCTTGCATCCCTGTTTGAAAGCAGATTAAGTCTGCATAGGAGAATTTGGTATAAGTTCTTATCTGTGTATTTCTGGAACTCTGATTTGGTTTCATATAGTGCCTGCTATGATTGCGCAACCTACCCATAAAGTTCATTAGAGAATATGGGCAATAAAAATTGTGAATGATCCACTGGCTGAATCTTGAATATATGAAGAATATATGCAAATACACGCTTTATATACATCATCATTGACCCGTTTTAAGTTCATGTTTCATATGTTTTATCTTGTTCGTTGAGTGTATACTAATCCTTCTCCTTTTCTTTTGTTTTTTTTTTATGCACGAACATCGCGTATGAGTCCGGGAACTCGTCTTCCGCATTCGGTGTTGGGCCAAGGCCCAACGAGAGCATTATTCCTCTCTGTCCAGCCCAGTCCGCAACAAATAAAATTTCCGGGCCAAAGCCCAATGGACGTCCTGTCTGCAGCAGCAAACAAAATCTGCTGGGCTGAAGCCCAATAACAGTCATATCCGCACGGCCCATTTAATTTATTTTATGCCTCTATTTTATTTCTTGTGTAGTTAACTTGCAGTATTTGACTAACCCTTTTGCGTTGCTTGTTTTTTTTAGCTTAGTTGAATTATAAGGAATTAGTATGACTGGTCTTAGAATAATAGGTAGTTTAAGAAGACTAATAATTAATGCTACAAGTTTCATCTCTTTTATTTATATTTGAACTATTTATAGTATTTACAATACGTACTTTCAATAGAATAATTAATTTTCGAAATAGCATGACTATATCTTTTGAGCTAAACGAACCAAGACTCATTCTTACCATCATAGGAACTTTAAAACGTCACAAATTCCACGCTAATGTTAGCTTATTTTGGGAAATTAAAAAAATGAACTAATTCACATAAACAACCATTCTCTTTAGTTTTCCCCTAACATTTTAAACACATTTGTTAACAACCTTTATACAATTAATATTGAGCTAATATTCTTCCTATAAAATTTTAAAAAGTTTATCAAAATTAATCTCACAAACAACTGTTTTCATTATTAGTCAACGTAATTCCTTTTTCGCTAAATGATTATCAAATGCTATACAATCTCATACATTCATTATTTTATTTACAGCTAAAGTTTTAGGGAAATTATTACTTTTTTCTTCTTACTATATCTCTATTTATAACTTTAGTAACATTCACAAGTTATTTTTTTCAAATCTCATAAAATATCGACTTGCACTCTTAGCCTAATTAGTTCACCTAAGTCCGGTCGGTTAACCATTGTTAATGGAACTTAGAGGATGCCTAATACCTTCCCTCTCAGGTTAGTTGAACCCACATTTTCGGTGTCTTTTGGTTTCGTAGACTTAAAAAACAAATCGACTTTAGATAATTACTTTAATTAACCTTAGGTGCCCTAATTCACCTTAAATAATTAGGTGGCGACTCCTGTACTTTAATTAACCCCGAAATTACTCGGATGTTGTAAATTATTTTGACTTAGGTTAAAATAGGGTATAACAGTTACTTAGTCTTATTTGTTGTAACTAAACAAAACACAAAATAAACCAAGGGAAAAAGAGGAAAATAAAACAACAATAAAGTGGCGTCACTGGAGAATTTGAAGGGGAAATGATGAAACTGGCATGAATTTTTGGGAAAGTTGGTTGTCATGATAAAAAGATGATGGGAAAGGAGAAGCTACTTGTTCAAAAGAGAGATCAAAATTAGGTGGTGGCCATGATCTTGTAGAAGCTTATATTTACCTACTGTTAAGAATGCGGTGAAATCGATGAGAAGTCGTACTTAAAATTTTTAAATTTGAGCTTTGAAAATAAAATAAATTTTTTTTATGGGAAGCTTTTTTTTTCAAATCAACTGAATGCGATGCAAATTTAAATTAATCGTATTAATGAACAATCTATATTGGATAATAATAGTATAAGAAAATGATAAGTCTATATTGACCTCATTACTTGAAGCCGAGAAGGGTCCAAATGCCAGTTGTATGTGTACGTGTCCAGAACTAAAAATGCAAAATCATCATGCGGAATCAAGTCGTCAAGAAAACTACAGTAATTAAAGAACAGCATATTGGAATCTAATTACCAAAGGTAAACGCCAAGACTCTTGAAAACATAAGTTTGTTTCTCACTTTGCGTTTATTATTCGTTTTGATAATCGACTAATTTGAGAAGTCAGGGATAAAGCATTTCCTTATAAAAAGTGATTTTATTCTCAAAGCTCAAACTTAAGAAGTCTTATTCAAAATAAAGGAATAATTATCACCCTATCACAACCTGTGGTTTGAAAACACCATTATCCATCCATCCATAGATCTCTTTCATCCCTTGTTTATCACCAAATATAATTTTCATTGTCTTCTGCAAAATAAAATAAAAACTGACAAGAACTCGTCTGTCCATTTAAAATGAATACACAGAGAAAAAATTGAACACTAATTAGACATTAAAATCCTACAACAACTATAACACAATCTAATCAACATGACTCTACGAAGTACAACAAAATTCGCTCATAGAACTTAGTGAAAGATCAAGTAGTGATCAAAAACAGAGAAACTCTGTACAATTTTTAAACAATCTAATTTAACATGTTCTAAGTTACGTCAAAATCCATTTCATAGATAAAACTATTGATCAAAAGACAAAAATGAAAATATCAGAGGCAATAGTGGTGATCATCATCATTTTCATGGTTCTTGATTCTTGAAGAAATAAATAAAGAACCATATACAAGAATCCAATTACCAAATGTAAAGCCAGGACTTTTGAAAATACATGTTTTTTATCTCACACATGGTTTTTGATAGTATTTGTTTTAAGGCCTCGATTGATACTTTAAATTCGCACCGAAAAGTCTCACTTTGAGAATTACGTGTTCTCTACTAAAGACAACTTCATTTCTGAGGTCCAAACCTAAAATTTCTGATCACGAGCAGGAACACTTGCAAGTTGCAACTCCACCACACCCTTTGATTGTTTGAAAACACAATAATTTTGCAAAACAATAAAACAGAGGAACTTCTCTGTCCACATAGTATCAATAAACATAGAAAAATGGAACTGATGATCATTCAATAGACATAAAATGCTACAACAATTCTCAAACAATCTTATTAACACGTTCTCTACTAGTTACATCAAAACTCACATAGATGCCTAAATTAATGAAAAAGCAAAATCAAAGGAAAAATAGTAGTAGTAATAATCATCATCTTCATGGTTCTTGATTCTTGAAGAGAGGGTGATGATGATGAAGATTGATCAACATCAGCATGAGGTGGCTTTCTATAATAAAACGGAAACCATGGGACTATTGGTTCTGGTGGTGGTGGTGCTTCACCATTCACAGAATCTGGTGGAGAGTAAACATAAGGATCATTATTATTATAACCAGCTGGTGGTGTTGGATTGGTGGTTGATGGAGGGTTTGGGACATACCCCCCACCCCCTTGTGGTGATGGTGGGGTTGTAGTTGCTGGAGGAGGGTTGTTTCCTGTGGGGCCGGTTGGTGGTGGATAACAAGGGTAAGGACATTCTTGGGCTGTGATTCTTGGTGGCAAGTTGAGTAATATTAGTAATGGAAGAACATATAGTAGTCGAGTAATTGAGAGGAGTTCTGTGTGTCTAGAAGGCATGTTTTGTGTTGTGGAAGAAATGGAAGGAAAAAAGAAGGGAAATGAGTGAAAGAGTATTAAGGAAATGAAGTATGGGTTTGATTTGATAAGGTCCTTTTAGAGAAATATGGAAAGGAAAAAAGAAGGGGAAATGAAAGAAAGGGTATTAAAGAAATAAAGTAGAGAGGTTTGAGTTAATGGGGGTCTTTTTAGAGAAACATAGAAAGGAAATTAAAAAGAAGGAAATGAAGTAGAGACGTTTGAGTTAATGGGGGGTCTTTTTAGAGAAACATAGAAAGGAAAAAAGAAGGGAAATTACAAAAAAGGTAGAAAGGAAATGAAGTAGAGGTTTGAGTTAATGGGGTCTTTTTAGAGAAACATAGAAAGGAAAAAAAGAAGGGGAAATGAAAAAAAGGGTATAAAGGTAATGAAGTAGAGGTTTGAGTTAATGGGGTTCTTTTAGAGAAACATAGAAAGGCAAAAAGAAGGGAAAATGAAAAAAGAGTATTAGGAAATGAAGTAGAGGTTGAGTTAATGGGGTCCTTCTAGAGAATAATAGACAAAATAGGTTTTTTTTTTTTTAAAAAAAAAAATCAAGATTGCAGAAAGAAATGAAAGGTAAAAAAGGAAGGGGAAATGAAGAAAAATGGTGTTAAGGAAATGAAGTAGAGGTTGAGCTAATGGGGTCCTTTTAGAGAAACATAGACAAAGTAGTTTTTCCTTCAAGATTGTAGAAAGAAATGAAAGGAAAAAGAAGAAGGGGAAATGAAGAAAAAGGGCTATTTGGGGAATGAATAAAGGGAAGCTAATAGACTTTTGAGTATTGAGGGGTTTTCTTAAGGTTAAGGAAAGAGGCAAAAGAGATGCAAAAGCATGGAACAAAAGCAAGAGGCTTTTAGCCACTTTGATGATTTAGATGGGAGAATATTGTGGACCATGCAAATATTTTTTGTTATTAGGTGGCTCAAGTAATTTTAAAATAAGAATTTGCTAAGAAGGTATCTTTTTGGTGAGTGCATGTTGTTATCATAAGATAAAGTTTAAGGATAAGCTTAGGTGATGGGATGTTTTCATCACTTAGTGGAAACTTCACAGCGTGGTAGTCTGAATATGACTCCTCTAGAGCCCTCAGAACACGTTAGTTCAGTCCAGCCCAATTTAGTCGGTCAAGCTGCTGAAATTTCATTGGTTATTTCTTTATAGATAATTGTTTATAATATATAATTCATTTTTTATTTTTCGTGCAATTTATAATTTTTTAGACCATGATTTAAAGATCGTTTAAAGCAATCTGAAATCTTGTAAGAAAATATTAGATTATGATATAAAATTATGTAATTATTCCAAATAGTGAATGACAGTCTAATTTTTACATGTAAGGTTGAGAAATGTATGAGTAAATATTAAATCTAAATCTAAATTTTCTTAAAGGATCATTCTCTATTAGCTACTAGGGGGCAACGGCATGTGCCAGCACGTACCCAATATTATGGAAATTGAAACTATTAATATATCTTTGTCAAAATAAAATATCACGATAAAAATATGCACTGCCTAATGTATATTTTCTAATATGTTAATTGAACTTTTTGTCTTTCAATAATATTTTACGTAGTTACTTAATGGTTACTCTTTTCTATATATTAGAAAGGATGGTTTCAACATGTATACTTAATGATTACCCTTAAGACTCTCTTGATTAAACTGAACAAGTAAAAAGAAAAACTTATTCTTTGTATAAGGGATAATTAAGAAGAAAGAAAAGGAATATATGACATTTAGTTACTTTTAGTATTTAATCGTGATTAATTAATATGGCTTATAACCTCATTAAGTTATTTAACTATATTAAATTTAACCAATTTGATATAAAGTTGGATGTAGATAGTAAGTATATACCCTCTTCTTTTTTTTTCATTGTATTTACCCTTCACCAAATTCAAATGAAAATACATGGAGAAAATTATTTACCCTTCACCAGATTCAAATGGGATACATATGAAGGAAATTAAAGTAAATATGACATTATCACAGCCCACAGGTCTTACGTTAGTACGTATCAATTTGAAAAGTTATGTGGGCGCACCTATATTCAATGACATTTTAAATGTGAAACCTGATCTGCAAAACTGTTTCAAAGACTATATTACATTGACGTGAAGTATACATGTTGAAACCGTGCTTTCTAATATATAGAAAGAATATTTATCATCTAACTCCGCCTTTCATTTGAGAAGGCATCTAAAATGTGGAGGTCTTCACAAATAGAATGAGTTGAGGTTACTATTTATATTTCGTCCCCGTTCAAGAAAATTTATATTACTCTCCCCTCTTAATTTATGACATAGTCCGGATTTCGAGAGTCAAACAAGAAAAAATTTTACCGCGATTTATTCGTATGTCCCTTAAATATTTTAAATCATTAATTTTTGTGACTTATAATATTTTTTATGTAGTTTCTAAGTAGCTAAATTATTTTTCAAAAACTTTAAAGATTGTATATCTGAATGAATGATCAAAATAAAAAAGTTTAACTCTTGAAATACAAATTATATCACATAAATAGGAATAGGATGAATAATAAATTTGGCGTTCAATAGGAAGAATGGAAAATTTATGCTTATTCACTTGCTCACAAGTTTTACTTAGATGTCTACATCTGGTACGCTATTGAACGTCACAAATTTAACATTGTCTGTATTTCACTTATATTTTTAAATTGTTCACAAAATAATAGACAATGCATGTGCGGTTTAATTATTCATAAAGTTTGCCGGACCGACTAAACATGGCACAATGTTAATTCTATCTATATTATGAAATTGTATTATTATTATTATTATTATTATTATTATTATTATTATTATTATTATTATTATTATTATTATTATTATTATTATTATTATTAGATCAAGTTAATTGAACTTTGTGGCCCCCTTTTATTCTAAACTGAAAAATATTGCCAACCGGCCAAACCATTTTGTAAAGGGAAGAAATCAACAAGCTAGGAAGTAGGGAGGGGACACAACAACTCAATTTGGAAACTTCTCAAAAATGAGACTTCTTGCTAAATCATGTACTCCATTCAAAAAAAAAAAAAAAAAAAAAATTGATGTCCTGCATTCAACATTACTAATAATAATAATAATAATAATAATTCAAATTGAAACTTCAAGGTTACTTCTCGAGATTTGAAATTATTTTCTTGGATCTTGTTTAATTTTGCCTTTGAATGTCGTAACTCCTCCTTGGTTGCTTCCTTTATCTTGAAAATCACCATAAAATTGTCAAATCAGGCCCTAAAAGTCATGTAACTTTTACATATATATTTTGGAGTTATACAATAGGTACTTGTCGCGCAAAACAATTCTTACAATATCAATAATCACCCAAAAGATAATTACATGTAATTTTTACTTAAAACCTGAGATTAGCAACATAAAATATAAGACATGTTACTTATTATAACATGAGGTTAAATAAATTGAATGTGCAAACTTCTTTTAAAAAAAAAAAAAAATTCTAGTGTTTTTATATAAGTTAAATCGCACCCTTGACATTTGTGTAATTCGCGTATACGAAGGTGGACGAGTAAAATAGTACATGAAAATTTTCTATCATCTGTTTTAATGTAAGAAAAGAAAATAGCTAGCTAGCTAGCTTGAGCATCCATTTGTTGACTGTTGAAAAAAAGTGTGTGGTCGAATACTCAAGAATTGGTTATTCCACCCGCAACACAAATTGGAAAGGAGGCGCCAGTGTCTTTCTTTTCCTATAACCATCTGATATTTGATATTTACGGGTTCGATTAATTTTAATTAATATAACGTAATTGAGTAAAAAGAGTCGCAAAAAAAAAATTATAGCAGCTTCTGTATCCATTAATTATCCACCTTCTAGCATCTCCAGTACGAAATTTTCCTCACATCGTCTACGATCACTTGCTAATCTATCATTCTATCTAATACTTCGACAAAGTCATCATTTCATGATCTCGTCCAGGAAAAATTCTTTAAAATCTTGGGAATGCGCTAGAAGATGTGTTTTTATATATAAATACACAAGTCTTGCTTTCCTCACTACCAAAAAAAAAAATAATAATAATAATAATTTTCGGAGGTTGAAAGTTGCAATTCGCGGAGGTTTTAGCCTCCGCTAATTGCTTGAGGAGACTAAAACCCCGCGAAATGCAACTTTCAGCCTCCAGAAATTACTCTTTTTTTTAGTGGCCTTTACCAATGATGGACAAAGTTCACTTGTTTATTGTATTTCCCGCTATTTCTCAATTCACATTACACCTCATCTTTAAAGCCGAAAAATTTTAAGGTCGGTAAAGCCCAACAATTCTTCACATGAATGAGGAATGACTATATGATGCATGAAAAAACTAAGTAACATTTATTCTATGTCATACATCTTCTTTATTTCCACAATTCGAATCAAATACTGTTAATTAAAGGTACAGAAAAAATGTCATTCATCTACTACAGTGGTTTGATAGTAGTGCTAATGCATGCTAATGGTTACTTTACGAGTCGTTACTATTTATAATCGAAAAGATTCACATCAAGTTCAGTTTATAGTGACAAAGAAAATGTTTTCGTCGGAGGAATTTGTCTCTATGGAAAAACACCACTATTCTTAAACAATTGGGACAATATATATATATATATATATATATATATATATATATATATATATATATATATATATATATATATATATATATATATTATTTTTAATTTTTTTTTGCACTATTACGAATATCAAAATAATGTTATTGTTGATTTCATTGAAGATTGAAAGAGATGGAGAGATGCCCTGGTGATGGACACATGTGGGCCAAAAGGGAAAAGAGAAGGCACCATGAAGTTCTTCAAAGAGAAGGCACCATGAAGTTCTTCAAAGGAATAAACTCAAAATATGTCCAAAACTTTCAAATAATTATCAGTTTCTTAACTACCAATTAACATAAAGCACATAACAAGCCTAAGGTTCGGTGTTTGTTGAGTTGTCTTTTTCATCTTGTTTTATTCACTTATCACTAGGATGATTCATCTGTCTTATCCAATTAACCTATTACACATTGATATGTAGTAGATGTCTTGTATATTTTTTCTATTGAAGAGCCGGTAGGTGGGGATTAAGAGAGCTAGAAACTAAGAACATTGATGAAAGATAAAAAAAAAAATTCTAGATTTATGATAGTCCTGACTTGTTATATGGTTTTGGTTGAATGCATAAAGAAATTAATTGTCTCGGTCATTTAGTTTAGAAATGCATCATAAGAATATATATAAGTGAAATAGTTTAAAAGAATTGCATTGAGTATTCTTTTTAAGATGAAACGTTATTGATATTAGTTTAAAGGTATACCATGGAAAACTAAAAAATGCACGTACAATTATTTATTTAATTTGTTTTCTCCAAAAAGAATGTTATTAGGAGACTCTTCCCCACTTAAATAAACTATATAAAATAAGAGTGTGAAATCAGTTGGTAAATAAAGTGAAAGATTAGGTGAATTGAGGATCCTGTTCTTCTAAATTTCAGTGCGTAGGCTAATCCAACCTTTTGACTTGCTCAGTCCAAATTTATGTGATATAATTGATTTGACACAAAATTTAAGAGAGAAAGGCTGACTTTGAAAATTATGGTTTAAAATAAGTCATAGATATTTATGGGGTTGTAAATCATTTCATTAAAGGTAAAAGAAGAAGTTTTAAGTTAAATTATTTCTAAATATAGAAATGTATTATTCTTTTTGGGATAGACTAAAAAAAAATTATATTACATAAATTGGAACAGAGAGAGTAGTATTTTCTGCGTTTTATAAAGCAATTACGTGGACCATTCAAGAGTATCATAGAGTGAACAAAATTTTCTCACGCTTAACTAAAAAATTTGAATTTGAGTATCGTGAATAAAGAGATTGTTGTCTGACATGAATGGCAGCAACAAATGATAATTACAATATGAGTTTCAGTGAAGCCAATTTATAGCCTGTTTGGCCAAACTTATTTTTTTCGCAAAAATACTTATTTTTCCAATAAGTCGCTTATTTTAAAAAAAAGTGAGGTGTTTTTTTGGGAGAAAATAAGTCTTTTAGAATAGTAGCTTTTTTGGAAGCTAAAAAAATAGCTACCAAAAGATTTTTTTTTAAAAAAATACACGTAAAAACACTTTTTAAAAGCTTGGTCAAACACTAATTGCTACTCAAAAGTACTTTTTAAATTAATTGATCAAACACAAACTGCTTTTAGCCAAAAGTACTTTTAAAAAAATACTTTTTAAAATAAGCTGTTTTTAGAAGCTTGGCCAAATATGTTATTAGTCATTAATAAAATCGGTAAATAAATTTCATATACTAAATGATTAAGAAAAAGCAATTGCACGGAAATGTGGAATGCATATCACCACCCCAGAGTTACACGCTTTCTTCATGGTAATGTTAGTTGCTTTGTGTCGTAGACAACCAACAAAATGAGTAACTCATTCAAAATATAATATAAAGTGTTAGCCTTTATGCAACAAGCTGGAAAATTCTCCTAAAGTTAGGATATTAGTAGTATCATATTATATAAACCTTTTTCTTCTTGAAAAGCTCAAAGGTAATAAAAGTGGAATTTTCCAACCAAAAAATAGATGGAAAAAGAACATAGAATCTTCAAAAAATAATAATAAATAAAAGCTTATAGTTTCTCGGGATTTGAAAGAATTTACTCCCTTTCCCTACTCTTTTTTATCCTTTCGGTATCTTTCCTTTTATTTATTTTGGATATCTTGGGACCAGATTGCTAGGTTAACATTATTTTTCTTTCCACGGTTTGATGAAATTTAATAATTAGAATTAGTATTCATGTTTTCGAATTTAAAGGATCTAAACTATTAAGAAGAATAATAACAGGATTATTTTAAGTCTTTCCCAAACTTAAGAACCGTCTTTGCCATTTTCGAAAATTCAGAGAAGTAAAACAACTTTTAGAGTTGGACAAATAGACAAATCATAGGAGAGTTAATATGTTAAAGATATCCATTTGTTTCACATCAAATCAGAACTTGTAGTTGTCTATGTTCTGCTGTCGAATAATTAATAATCAATTCTGAAAAAGAGTGATGAACTCATTTTTATTCGATCATAGATTGGTCAAAGAAGGAGAGTCATCTTCCAACATCAAGTCCATTGTTCCTCAGCAGCTCGTGGTAGAGCGGTCGGCTCTTAATTGATTGATGTAGATTCGAATTCTATTTGGGGAGATTTTTTAGTTATCTCATTTCTGACCCAGCAGCCCTTGTTCTTCTCCTTTGTTTCTAAAGTAGCACAATCGTAGGACATCGAAATCAGTAAGTTAATTGTTGATTATTAATTTTTATTCCTCACTTTTGTATAGGTTAATTTGATTTGTTGTTGAGAGAAAAAATCATCCATCCTAAACAAGTGATCGCGAATCGAATCATAAGTATAAATTGACAGAGCAAAATTCTTCCTCTGATAAGCTTTACGCGATGCGAGTTTATATTAATCAAAATTTAGACAACCAAACACCAAAAGAAAATAATAAAAAAGATAAACTTTCCAACGATTCCATGGCCAGAAAAACATTTTGCTGATGAAAATTAAAACCTAAACCAACATCAGCACATGGGTTAGTAAGCCACTAAAGTGGAAAATTAAAGCCATACAATTGGACAAATTCAATGAATGATTTATGCCACCTAAACGCATCGCGCTTATTAATTGAAACTTCAAAAAGTTTATTGTAGCTTTTGGGAAACCACCCCCCCCCCCCCCCCCGCCCCGGGCCACTCTTTCTTGGAATATAATGAGATATAAAGTGGATTCTAGTTTGTAAAACCAAAGTTGATCTCATCCCCCCACTTAGTACTTTTCATTTCTGACAACAAACTCTGACATCAAAATCTTCATGGTAAAAAGAGCTTTTAGAACCTGCTTTTCTTACATCAAAATCTTCATGGTAAAAGAAACTGTAGAATCTGCTTTTCTTTAAAAAACCACAAAAATGTTTATTTCTACAATCATAGTGTTGAAATTATCTTGTGCACGCTTCGACTATTTTATTAAGTGTTTATTATCTTTCGTCAGCACATATATCACATCAAAATTTACACACCTATAATCACCCATTTTGTTGTCGTTATTGGGATTCAGAACAATTTTAATCTTTCATACAATAATTTTTATCTCACTTCTTTAATCATTATGCCACCCCGCAGAATATAGTTATCCAAAAAGTGCACGAATTGTGTCTTATTCATCTTTAACCAACTTTATGAAGTGGTTAAGTAATCTATATATCTAGTAGTATTTGCATTACATCATGAAATTAGCTTAAGATTATCAAACATTGAATTTTGTGGGAGAAAAGTTTGTCATTTAGATAACAATTTTGAAGGGTATCTTAAAAGTAGTATCAATATAACTATAAAAGGCTTTACTAATTGAGATAGTTATAGTTGCATTTAATTAATAATTTACACAAAATCCCCAATACAGTTTCCTGTCAAAATCGACGGATTAAACGTGTCAACCCAATAGATAGTGGTCGGTCCATATTGCAATAGAATCATTATTATTATCTTGTTTGGTTATTTAATTTATTAATCCACCTCCTCTCCAATCCCCCAAGCCCACCTCCCAAAATGCTAAATAACGTTTGTTTTTTCAATCATTTCAGTAATTAAACAATTCTAACTAATTATCAAGTATCAATACTAAACACTCAAGGACGTAGTTTAACGTCAATGAAGTGAAGAAAAATCATGAAAAATTATAATTCAGACAAAAGATAATACGTAGCAAGTTATTATTTATCATCTGCCTTGATTGTAGTAGGCATAGTAATAGCCCGTCATCATCAGTAATAATGTAATGATATTTAATGAAATAGTTCAGATGCACATAAATTGATTCAACAATTTTTATTTTAAGAAAATAATAATATACGAAGCTGATGTTGCCACGATCATACGCGATAACATTTGCTTAGTACAGCCTAACCAATTAGTGTGCCCAAAAAGGAGCCAAAAGAAAAAGACTTTTCTAACCAGTGCACTAGAAAAAAAAATATGCATAAATTAATAGACACTAAATTCTTCACTGAAATTGAAGACTCAATAACACTGTACTTATCTTCTGACTGAAACCCATAACTTTTTTTTTTCCCTTTATTTTAATCAATTTTCCCATAAGGAGATGACGATATTCACAAGAAAAAGTACACTGGAAAATAAAGGGAAAAAAATAGGAAATAGCTATCATGAGCAGACGATCAATAACTTGTCTTTTGAAATAGGATAGACATTTAATTTTACAACAATCAATAACTTGTCTCTTGAAATAGGATAGACATTCAATTTTCCAACAAGTGGAAGAAAATTTAGAAGGTTATGGAACTATATGAAACACATGAATATCAAGATTACAGCTAAGGACCAACTTACTAATAATAGAATTAGAATATATTCGTAGCCACTAAATTATTGGTCTTTGAAATTTGCTGTTTCTCCTCCTCCTCTTCTTCCTCTTATTCTTCTTCTTTTACACAGAGAATTTGATTTGATCTTTCACCAAAATAAAAGCAATCCCAAGAAGAATCCACTGATCAAAAGTGAAAATCCACTAGAAAAGCTCCTTTTTGCACCATCAACGTTATGGTCAACGGGGTACAAATCCCCTGGTGGACCAGTCATATAGATATATTGTGAATTTGGAGAAGAGGGAACATTTTCACCACCACCACCTCCTCCTCCGCCGCAACCATCGGAACAAGGAGGAGGAGGGCAGTTATAGCCGCTTGGCGGTTTCTTTGGTGGTGGCGGTGATGGTGGTGGCAAATCTGGTGGAGGTGGTGGTGGTGAAGGTGGAGGTGGTGGTGGTGAAGGTGGATTACAAGGTTTGTCACAAGGACAACCTCCACACTTGCTCTCACCCTCATCGAGTTTTCGTGGATTCAATCCATTGGCTATATGTATAGCCACCACAAAAAATAAGAAAAAAATCACGAATCGCGACATGTTCAGAGGCCTGTTGGTGAATGTGTGAATTTCTTATTCTTCCTTAGAAGAGAGATATTATGTTAAGTAGTGAGAAGTGAGAGGAATTGGAAGGAAAGAAAAGTGTATTGGAGAAATGAGAGGGAGCTTGTTTGTTACACTTCTTGAGAATATTGCATGGAGGTTGCAAGAGAACGGAATTTAAGTTGTTGGTTTTGAGTATTTTGTTGTGGGGGCGGGGGCGGCTGTTATGAAATGGAAGAAACCAAACAGAAAATTGAAGAAAAAAACTATAACTCTTATATCCATTCTTGTATTGGAAAATACTACATCTCTATTTATAGAGAAATAGAGAATAAATAAAAGAAAATATATTATTTTCCTTATACATACTAAACTAAAAGGAAATTAACAAACAACAACAACATATTTAAAGCAGAATCCTACATGCAAAGCTTATGAAAGCGTAGGTACAGACGCAAATCATATCTCTACCTTTTATGAGGAGTATATGATGATTCTTGGAGATCCCTACTAAAAGAAACGTAGCCAATGCAGGACGCAAAAAAAAAAAAAAAAAAAAAAAGGAGGAAAGTAAACATTATATTCCTAGACTAAAGAGAGAGTAAATATTATACCATTGATATAAATCATAAAATGTAACCCAGTTAAATTCCAAAGAAGAGGTGGGGGGTGGGGTGGTTGTTACATTAGATTAGAGTAATAGAAGAGTGATGATGACGTGTCTCTTATATGCGTGGGATTTATTGGCTTAATCTATAAGGCAATTAACAAATGCATGTGGATGGTCCAATTTGTGTCCCCACCATTGGACTCCTTTTCTATATCTAAATATTCTTTTTGGAGTTGATTTAATTTTTGTAGCCGGTTATTTCGTTTGATTAATTGTCAATCAACATACTTTGTACATCTACGAAGCATGTATGCTTTCAATAACTCTACCCTAGTGAATACTTGAATCTAGTATCCTGTGTCTGGAGAAGTGGCAATCCCAATTATTGAACATGAACAATGAAATTTGGGGTATTTTGGGTAGTTGAATTTGGTATAATGGGGACTACAATTTAGTTAGTTTTTTCATTTTGGAAGTCAAAGTGATGGTTTAATACGCTTTGGTGCACGTGGGACTAGGGGTGTACAAAGCAAACCGACAAATCGCACCAAACTGATAAATTGAGAAAAAAATTCGACTAGTGATTTGGTTTGACTTGATTTGGTGTTGAGAAAAAAAAACCCGATCATAATTGATTTGGTTTGGTTCTAGCTAAAAAAAAAAGTCAAACCAAACCAAACCGACCCGACATTACGTGTATTCAATTTTTAAAATATTTCATACATAAAAATATTTATTTGTAATGTAATTTGTAAATATTTGTTTATAGGTCTTTCTTTTAAAAATGTACCGTCCTACCTGCAGAGTAAGTGTCACAGACACTCTACTCCTCTCGTATTCTACGTCAGGGATTTCACTGGGTTGTTGTTGTTGTTGTAATTTGTAAATATTTCTTAAATTTTTTCATAGTTTTGTGTCTTTTATCATATTATTTTAAGCTTGAACTTAGAATTTTGAATGCCAATAAGTTTTATATCCCATGGATGTTAGTAACTCAAATAAAGTCCAAATCAAAACCAACTCAACACTTATGCTAAAAAAATAATAATTCAATCCTAACACTAGGAATGACAGTAATGTTGGATATCTATTCTTTAGTTTTGCATAATTGGTTTAGAGCGTAAAAATACATAGCTTTATTTTTTTCTCTATCATGTAATTAAAACTTATTAGCCGTACTTATTTAACATAACTTAGTATTTAGATTAAAGTCATTTTCTTTATGGCTTATTAATTAGCAATACTTATTTTAACCGATTTTATTATCTTTTTTGTTGAATATTTTAATACGATGTCATTACCCATCTCACATTTTGTGTTATTTTATTAAGAAACACCTTAGTTATATAGTTGTATCTTCTTGGGACTAAAGAAATATTTGAAGTAAAAGTCATATGTTTTGTATGAAGACTTTTTCGGGAAAAAATTTGAGAAACCCGAAAAAACCGAATAACCCGAAAAAACCCGAAGTTGAAAAACCCGAATTTTCTTGATTTAGTTTGGTTTATAAATTTAAAAACCCAACGCAATTGGTTTGGTTTTAATGAAAGATTTGAAAAATTCGAACCAACCCGGTCCATGTATACCCCTATGTGGGACGTTCCTTTTCTCTAGTCCTACTCAAAAGTGGGAAATTCTTGCAATTTAAAGAGAACAATATTTATTCTCTTTTACTTATTTATACTAAAATATTTTAATCGGGAAACCAGTTATAAATATTCTTGCAAAGATGGAAAACAAAAGGGGGAGAAAAATAAAGATGGCTTTGTATATGGCTAGCAAGGCGGATCTAGAAGCCTGCATATGGGTTTACGGAAATATATTTAGAAATTTTATTTTTTTTAAATATATTTAAATATTTAATCGTAAACCCAGCTATTATTGTAGTATTCGCTGTAGAAATTCATACACTATAAATTCTGGACCGCCCCGCTGGCCAGAAAATATTCAGAAGTACAACTTACTATTTCTAAATTTAATTCACACAAAGTTGAGCACTACATTATAATCTTGAATATTCCCCTATTTTGAATTAGAGGAAGTCAAAATGCTAGTCGACTTACAGTGTGAAACTTTATTAATTGAAAATTGGAAACTTGCAAGGTTGGTCCATCTTTTGGGTCTACTATATTGAAGTATGGAGGAGAGTGGAGACGTGTTGCTTTCGTAGACGACTTTGGAAGCAATTCAGTCAACCATAATACACTAGAGTCCAACTAATAAAAATGTTTGGTGAGTTGGTTGTTTAAAACTCTGTACATCAATTTTCTAAATTTTTATTTCCAGTATTTTTTTTCCGCCCTGTGTCCGCTATCCACATTAGAACCTGACTGTGTTAGAATTCGCACCGCGTAGGGTTTATTTTGGGGAAGTCCTCTCTACCAAGAATTTTTTCATATCACTGCTCGAACCCGAGACCTCTGGTTAAGGGAAAAACAATCCCATCCACTGCACCACATCCTTTCATGGTATCAAAATGTGTTAAATGGAGTAACCTAATCAGTCAAGACGTAGTAGACATTTGGCTATAGAAATCAAATATTTTCATCTTTATTTAGAATTTTCGAAGTTGGAGTTGAATATAGAGTTGTGTTTGGTTATAGTTTTCGCAAAAACTATTTGAGTGTTTGAATGTATTTTTTCTAAAAAACTAAAAATATGATTTATACCTTCAATTTCTAAAAACTAGAAAAACCGTCCAACTTGATTAATTTAGCTGAAAGGTACAATCAAATCTGCTCTAGAAGGATAATATCTCATAATAATCACATAGTGTTATAAATTGTATCGCATATATTTTTTTAAGTACAAAAAATTGCTTCACTAATTCAAATATCATGATTAAAATTTACTCTTTTTTAATATATCTAATAAATAAATACTCAATTAGAAAGATCCAACCCGACCTGCCTCAAAAAACCTAAACCGTTGTGGCACACTTGACCAAATTAAAATGGGGTCGTTTTTATAAAAACTAAAAACTTAGGGAAAATTTTGAAAAAAACAAAAGAAAATTCAAAAAGTGAGATGGAGAAAATTGAAAACAGGTTTTGAGGTGTTTTTCAAATTATAAATACAATTTTAGATTGTATTTCATTTTTTCATTGCCAAACACTGATTCTTAAATAAAATTTAAAAAAAATTCTCATGGCCAAACGGCTTGCTTTTATAACAGATTTCAACTTATTTGAAATTGAAGCACAATTATATTGAAAAATGTATGTCTTCAGAGAGATCATGTTTTTTTATCCGAGATATGTCATAGTTTCGTCCCCTTAAGCAAGTGATTGAACGCATTCCCTTTCCATTTGGGTCAAATGTACTCGTAGCCCATCAAACGAAGTTAAGTCCCATCAAACGAAGTTAAAGTCACTATGGGCTTAACGCTTCCCTCTCCCTTTACTGATAAATGCACTGGTTTTTAATTTTTATCCCTTACATTAGTGGTCTTTAATTTTTGGCCTTCGCCTAATACTAGCGTAAGTTTGGGATTCAAACTCCTGCTCAATGGAGAAAAAAAAGAGAGAGACAATTTCGCAAGGCAAAGTTTTGTGGCAAAGTTAAGCCTATTCAGGCCAAAATTAGGCCGTAAGGCGAGGTACCTCAGGCAGAGTTTGACATGCCTGAAGGCAATACTCTACCTTAAGGTAGAGTTTGCAGTCTCTACCATAAGGTAGACTTTCAAACTCTGCCTGAAGGCAGAGTTTTCCAGGCAAATTTCTGCCTGGAGGTAGAGTTTTGCAGGTAAATCTTTGCTTCGCAAATCCAAACTCTACCTTGCGACTTTTTTTTAAAAATTTTTTTTGACTGAGTGGGAGTTCAAACCTGAAACTAAGGGGTTCTAGCGAAGGGAAAAAATTAAAGACCACCAATTTGAGGGGCAAAAATTAAAGACCACCCCAAATAAGGGAAATCCTGCAAATTGCACTTACTGAATCCTTTTTTTTTTTTTTGCATGGATTGACCTTCAAACGCACTGGTCTTTAATTTTTGGCCCTCATGTTTGTGGTCTTTAATTTTTCCCCTGCTACTTATTTAATGAAAATATTCAAATCTACTTCGTAATGCATAATATTTGTAACATTATTATCTTTGGAAATTGAACTTTTGCCTTCTCGACATAAATTTTGTAGGAATTAAGTTATGCAGCATAAGTTGTATAGTTATTTTCAAATTATGTTGAGAGTTGAAAGTTTTGCCTTATCCAGTATAATTGGTGTGGATGTTACCATACATATGCCACCAAAGTTAAACATAAACTATGCCTTGCGAAATCTAAAATTATGCCGATTTTCTGATTATATTGAGTGTTGAAAGTTTTTACCTTGTCCGACATAATTTATGTGGATGTTATGATACATATATAGAAGTTTAACGTAAACTATGCCTTGCGAAAAATTTCGCCGTTTTCAAATTATGTTGAGTGTCGCAAGTTTTGCCTTGTTCAGCATAATTTGTGTGAAGGTATGATACACGTATCAATGTTAAACGTAAACTATGCCTTACAAAATTTAAATTATGGCCTGCAAAAAATGTTGAAGGGTAAAAATTAAATACTATAAATTAGAAGGACAAAAATTAAAGACCACCCCAAAATGAGGGCATTTGTGCGAATGACCCAACTGAATCTTTCCTTTCATTTTTTTCCGCAGGTTGTCCTTCTTTTGGGGTGGTCTTTAGTTTTTGTCACTCAAATTGCTGATCTTTTATTTTTGTTCTTCACTTAAAAAGGTGATCGAAAATACCGCGAAATTCTGGGTTCGAACCTATGCTCAATAAAAAAAATTTCGAAACAAAAAGTCTCATTTTATGCGGCAAACTTTGCTACCTAAAAGTAAAATTTGCCTTACAAGGTAAAATTTATCGTCTCCGGCATAGG
Source organism: Lycium ferocissimum (assembly GCF_029784015.1). Taxonomy (NCBI): domain Eukaryota; kingdom Viridiplantae; phylum Streptophyta; class Magnoliopsida; order Solanales; family Solanaceae; genus Lycium; species Lycium ferocissimum. The sequence goes on from NC_081349.1 coordinate 21,445,328, forward strand.
TTCTATGTAACTTCCCCCGAATAGGCACAAATACATAGAAACCTATGCCTCGCGAAATTATTATTATTATTTTCGACTCTGCTAAGTTTCAAACCCAAAATCTCGAAATATTTTCGATCACTTTTTTAAACGAAAGTCAAAAATTAAAAATTCAATCAATTTTTTAAGCGAAAGGCAAAAATTAAAGACCCCTATAGTACGAAAAACAGTCATTAATGAACTTAAAGATAGACACAGAGAAGAGGGATGAGATCCCCATGACACTAAACAAAATCAAAGATATTTCATGCATAAAATTTCTTCAAAATCTCATATCCAGAAGTAACACTACAAATAGTAAACCTCAAGTAGCTAGTACAATGTTTGCCATGTTATAAAACTATATAATTGGAAATAAATAAGATAAACAAACTAATAGCTTTGTAGAGAGGAGGGAGAGATTGCATTTCACTTGTTGATGATGTTTCAAATGAGAAGGCAAAGGTCTCTATTTATAGAAGAGTTTTGCCTCTCAATCTTCAACATACAACTTGTACAAGTTGATTTACAATTTGCTACAACTAAGCTACAACTATGATACAACTTACAAGTGCAAGTTGCATTTACACTTTATGAACAAGTGGTACAAGTTACACTTATAATAATACATCCAAATAACAACTAGCTAAGTATTTCATAACACTCCCCATTGAATGTTTTATTAATAAATAATATGCCTCGTTAAAACCTTACTAGAAAAAAAAACCTGTGGGAAAAATTTTAGTGAAGGAAAAAGAGTACACATATCTTGTAACACGCATTGCTAGCTGTCTCCTTAAAAACCTTAACAGAAAAATCCAATGGGATAAAACTTTGGTTAAGGAAAAAGGAGTACAGCGTATATTTTACTCCCTCTGATGGAAACATCAATTAATGTCTCGGAGATGACGCATTTCAATCTTGTATATCAACCTCTTAAATGTTGAAGTTGGCAATGCTTTAGTGAACAAATCAGCTAAATTATCACTTGACCGAATCTGTTGTACGTTGATATCACTATTCTTCTCGAGATCATGTGTGAAGAAATTTTTTGGTGAAATATGTTTCATTCTATCTCCTTTTATGAATCCCCCCCACAATTGGGCTATGCATGCTGCATTATCTTCATATAAGATCGTGGGTACTTTGTCACATTTTAAATCACATTTTTCTCGAATGAGATGTATCATTCACCTCAGCCACACACATTCTCGGCTTGCTTCATGAATAGCTATTATCTCAGCATGATTTGATGAAGTAGCTGCTGACACCCAATTTTGTCCCGCCTTTCTTCCAAAATATTTATTTGTGCTTCTAATATTTTTGACAACTTAAAGAATAATTATTTATTACAATTATTAGCTTTCTATTAATATCGTCGTTATCCAACTGTAGTCATTGCCTATTATCATTATTAATAATATTATTATTACTATTATTTTTTATTTTTTCTTTATATTTCCATCACTGAATTATAATCGTCATGATCACTTTTAACATCTTACGCATCGCATTTATTTTATACGATTAGACGATAGCATTTACTTACTTTTAAACTTTATAAATATTATCGCACAACTATTACGATATCATATAATTTTATTTTTATTGAGTACTAATAATATATTTTTATATTAAGTAGTATTTTAGCACGCTTTAATGTATAATTAACTAGAGAGCATCTTTCATTTAAATTTTGAAGCCAAAGAAATTAAAGGAAGAAGGAGCATTAAGACTGAAGTCCGGATCAGCCCAATTTCGAGCCCACCAGGTGAAGCCCATTCATCTTTTCCTTTAGCCCAAACCTCAATACATCAGTTAGGTTTCTTGGGTTCTTAATCCCTTATCCAAGGTCAGCAGCCTCTACTACACCTTTTCCACTTCTTCCATTTACAGACAAACTCCATACTTTCCCATCCTAAAAGCAGAACTTGTTTAGCCATTTCGTGCAAGAGAATGCTTTTTTTTTCAAGGACGTCCCTCTCTTCTTTCCTAGTTCGTGCAATGTGGTACAACCCGAGACCTAAAGGAGCTTTACGAAATCTTGTTAGTTTTGGGATAGATGAAGACCAAATCTCTGCATATTTTACCAATCTCGCATCATTTCGGGCAAAAATCTGACCAAATCACGTGAAGGTCACATACCTCCAAAGCCCCAACGTTCGAGTTCAAAGGGCTTTCTTTGACCATGAGTTCGAAATCAGAAATTCAAAATCCCGCCCAAAAATGTCCCAAATAACCTAGCTTGTAGCTATAAATATCAGCCTTGGGCTTCATTTCAAAGGGGTGGAGCAGCAACTACATCTCACTCTAAACGAAGAACAGCCATTACATATCCCTAAAGAAAAAAAAAAAAAAAAAAAACAGCCACACATTACTCTAATCTACTCTATTTTACCTTTCTGTTCGAGATTTTTGGTTGCTTTGGAGGTGTGCAAGCTCGACGGCCTTTAAGCGTAGACCCTTAGATCGGGGACCGAAGAACCCCAGTTTGCTGCACTCAAAAAAAGGTCGGCAACTACACCTCTCTTCCTGTCTTCTTTTTCCTTTTCTTTTTATGTTAAAAAATGTGCTTTCTGTTTGTCTTAAAATATATGTCGTAATCCTGTTTCGAATCATGTCTCAGTGAATACGTATGCTGTGTGTCCTACTTTTAACTGTGTGTGTCCTACTTTTAACTATGTTTGTACCTATTCGTACATTTCAGTAGAAATAGTACATGTTTAAAGGGGATCTCATATAAGGTCTGCTACAAACAAGTTTAGCTAATAATTTAAAGTTTCAGGAATCTGAATATGAGTCATGTTTTAAATTCTGGTTTAAGAAGGATGCCGTATACTCGTTATTTGTCTAACCTGAATGTATACGATTGTTTATGCACCTTCAGTTCTCATTTCCATGTGTTTGTTGCTAAAATATCTACTGATTATGAATATTTTACATGCTCGCCTCCCCCTTTCTGTTTTGAAAGTTTACAGCATGATTTTTAAAACTAATAAATATTAGATACCATATGCTGGAGGCCCTTTCATAAATCTCTTAGATGTCACTAGGAAGTATGTTCTGATCGTAGATTATTTCGACCCGCTGCTTTTATGAACATGTATTCATTCTTATATATTAAGCGCTATTTTGAACCGTTTCGCATTTCTATTCGTAAGATGATGAGGTCTAAGTGTTTGCCCCTTTATAAGTCATAATCTGAAAAACACAAGTTGATGACATTCGTTAAGATCCAATCGTCTAGATATGTTTTAAGAACTCTCTTTATTAATATGGACGATATGTTTACGAATAGGTCTAAATCCATAATATGTACAACATGTTTAAGTTGTATGTTAATTATATAGGAGTAGCTGTGAATTTTCATTTATGCAAAGGTTTCAGTTCTCTCGGTTAAAACCATGGCATAGGCTTATATCTAAACAATGTCTACATAAACGAGTAGTTGAGTTAAGGTTAAGATCTAGCCTTTAAAATGACTTATATAACACTCCTTTGAACTCTCTGGATTTTAGTTTGTGCTTGCAACTACGTTTCCCGTTTGTTTCTCTTTGCATCTTGTTGGACTCTGCTGGTTATGCTCTTTAAGAATTTGTCTTTGTCTATTTGTTTTTCCTTATTGAATCTGCTCATTTCCTAATCCTTTATATTTTTCTTTTCTTTGTTTCATGATACATTGGAGCACTCCTGAGTCTAGCGTCGAGACTCGACATCATCGCTAGACCTGAGATTTGCATTCGCATCTTCAGTAGCACTCTCACCCTCTCAAAATGCACCCGAACAGAATACAAAGAAGGGGAAAATAAGCAATGGATATTCCCTCCTATCGTGTCGATCGAGTTTTTGCTTTACATCATTCTTTTCATTTCTCTTGGCTTCTAATATGTTCTATTTCCTTGCACAGACCCATTTAAATTAAGAGTACTTCAGGTAGTTTATCTTATGGGGTAGTTTAGAGGTTGCGGATTTTAGAGCCCGAGACATTTTTTTTGAAGTAACATATTAAAAGCTCATCAGTTCAACCTATTTTCTTCGGTTCAGGATTTTTGAGTATCTCTTTGCAGGCTTAAAATAGAAATTTATCTCTAACTATGCCTTTGTTAATTCAATCGCTCTAACTGAGGAGTTTAATCGAGTAAATATTTCAGAAGTTTTGCAACAATCTCGAATAATAATGTTAGTTTCAGCAAGTATCGAAAGAACCATTTGCAAGTTAAAAAGATTATCATTGCTCTGTTTCTCTAAACATTAAGGGTACTTTTTTTTGTGTATGTGGTCAAACATTTATTTCAAAAGGTTCACATTTTTAATACAATTTTCTATACGTTTAGGATAAGATTTAACGTTTAATCACTTTTTGTAACTGAGTTAATTACTATTGCTGCTTGATGGTAATGTCTACTTACGTTTTTCTTTTTCTTTTTTTTTGTTTCTTTTTACACATTAATTTCAGCTAGTATACTAAGTACTAAATCCATTGTGTTATCTAGTGTAATAATTTTTTTTTAAAATATCTAAATACTTAGTGAAGAATATCTTTCCTTATTTTACTTATAAAATATTAATATACTATATTTTGTCAGAATTTCTTATATTAACCTAAGTTTGGTCGGTAACCGTATTTGACGGATTCTATTGGATGCCTAAGACCTTCCCATTAGGATATTTAGAACCCTTACCTAGAATTTATTAGGTTAGTAAGACCTTTAAAATTGGAGGTTAGCATTACCTTAGTTAAATTAGGTGTCCTAATTCACCGTTAAAATAATTAGGTAGCGACTCCTTAAGTTAAATAATTAGGAATCACCAATATGTTGTACTCCGCTCTGACCCGGTTAAAATGGGGTATAACAGTAGCCACAATGGATTGTTTTGTAGATCGCCAAGATATGACAATACCCCCACATGCAAACACATAACTTGTTTGAGATCGAGCTTTGTGTGAGTCAGATAAATACCCTGCATCGGCATAACCAAAAAGATCGGGACTGCAATTGTTAGAATAAAATAAGCCCATATCGATAGTCCCTTTTAGATACCGCAATATGTGTTTGATTCCGTTCCAGTGTCTCCTGGTTGGAGCATAGCTATATCTTGCTAGCAGATTAACTGAAAATGTTATGTCTGGCCTTGTAGTATTAGCAAGATACATTAGTGCACCAATCACACTAAGATATGGTACTTCAGGACCAAGAATCTCTTCATTCTTTTCTTGAGGTTGAAACGGATCTTTATTCACATTAAGTGATCGGACAACCATCGGAGTACTTAATGGATGTGCTTCATTCATGTAAAATCGTTTCAACACCTTTTCTGTATAGGCAGATTGATGGACAAAGATACCCTTTGTTAAATGTTCAATTTGCAAATCAAGACATAATTTTGTCTTTCCAAGATCTTTCATCTCAAATTCTTTCTTTAAATAATCAATTGCCTTTTGAAGCTCTGCTGAAGTTCCAATAAGGTTTATGTCGTCAACATAAACAACAAGTACAATGAACTCCAATATTGTTTTCTTTATAAAAACACATGGGCAAATGGAATCAATTATATAACCTTCCTTCGATAAATACTCACTAAGGCGATTATACCACATGCGTCCTCATTACTTCAAACCATACAATGCTCTTTGCAATCTAATTGAGTATATATCCCGAGACTTTGAATTATATGCTTCAGGCATCTTGTATCCTTCAGGGATTTTCATATATATATATATATATCTCACTATCAAGTGAGCCATAAAGATAGGCTGTAACCACATCCATCAAATGCATCTCAATTCTCTTATATGGACAGCGAAACTAATGAGATAACGTAATGTTATCGCATCCATAACCGGTGAGTATGTCTCTTTATAATTGACACCAGGTCTTTGTGAAAATTCTTGTGCAACAAGGCGTGCCTTGTGTCTCTGTATTTCATTTTTCTTATTTCTTTTACACACAAAGACCCATTTATAACCAACAGGTTTAATACCCTTAGGTGTTCGGACTACAGGTCCAAAAACTTCGCGTTTGGCAAGTGAATTCAACTCTGATTTAATTGCTTCTTGACACTTTGGCTAATCACATCTTTGTCGACATTCTCCAATAGATTGAGGTTCAAGATCCTCACTATCTTGCATAATTCTTGTTGCAACATTATATGCAAAGACATAATCCACCCCTATTTCTAATCGATTCAAATTGTTTCCATCATCAATTGGATTTATTGATAGTTCCTCATTTTCTTAAGTCTCACGCTCATTGACCTCTTCAAGTATCATAGGATTGCTCAAATCATGAATTCCTTTATGAGATTCTTTCATAGTGTCGTCTTGTCCGTTTGTTTTTCGTTTTCTAGGATTTCGATCCTTAGAACCCAATTGTTTACCACGCTTCAGGAGTGCTTTGGACTCATTAGCTACGACACTAGTAGATGGTCCCACAGGGACATAAATCCGAACTGGAACATTCTCTGCAGGGATATGTGATTTGATAATTCTTTTCAAATCTGTAAATGCGTCTGACATTTGTTTTGCTATTTTCTACAGGTGAATAATCTTTTGAACCTCTTGATCAAAAATAGAAGCACGTGGATCAAGATGAGACAATGATGGATTATTCCACAAAATTTCTCTTCTGATTTCACTATTTTCTCCCCCAATTTTGGAAAAAGTGTCTCATCAAATCGACAATCTGCAAATCGAGCAGTGAACAAATCTCCCGTCAATGGTTCAAAGTAGCAAATAATGGAGGTTGATTCAAACCCAACATATATTCCTAACCTTCTTTAGGGACCCATCTTAGTACGATGTGGTGCTGCTACAAGCACATATACAGCACATCCAAAAATTTTGAGGTGGGATATATTATGTTCTTGACCTTGTCAGTCTGAGACGAACAAGTGTTGCTGCATGCAAAATTGCATGACCCCAAACAAAAGTGGGCAACCTTGTTTTCATCAATAATGGTCTTGCTATCAACTCTAGACGTTTAATAAATAATTCTGCAAGACCATTTTGAGTGTGAACATGAGCTACAAGATGTTCAGCTTTTATCCCAATTGATAAACAATAGTCATTAAATGTCTGGGATGAAAACTCAACAGCATTGTCAAGGCGAATAGACTTAATTTGATTTTCAGGAAACTGTGCCCGTAATCGAATTATTTGTGCCAATAATTTTGCAAACGCCAGGTTGCGAGATGACAGTAGGCACACATGAGACCATCTAGAAGAAGCATCTATTAGGACCATAAAATATCTAAATGACCCACTAGGTGGGTGAATAGGTCCACAAATAACCCTTGTATGCGTTCCAAAAATGCAGGAGACTCAATCCCAACTTTTGTTGGTCATGGCCTAATAATTAACTTGCCTTGATAACAAGCAGTACAAGAAAATTCATTATTTGAAAGAATCTTCAGGTTCTTTAATGGATGCCCATTTGAATTTTCAATAATTCGCCTCATCATTATAGATCCAGGATGTCCCAGTCGATCATGCCAAAGTACGAAAGTATTGGAATTAGTAAACTTCTGGTTTACAATAGAATGTACCTGCCTCAATTGCACTAATTTTTTTCCAATGTAAGCCAGAAGATAAAGCAGGGAGCTTTTCTATAACATATTTCTGGCCCGATACGTTCTTGGTGATACTAAGATATTCAAGATTCATCTCGTCCATTGTCTTAATATGATATCCATTTTGGAGGATATCTTTAAAACTCAATAAGTTCCTTCGAGACTTTGGAGATAACATGGCATCGTTTATAATGAGTTTTGTTCTCGTAGGCAAAATTATGATGGCTCTTCCGGAGCCTTCAATCAAATTAGTACTACCAGAAATCGTAGTAACATTTATCTTGCCCATGAGTAAATGAGAAAAATATTTCTTGTCTTTGAAGATCGTTTTGCGTTAGAGTAATCAATCAAACAAAATGTCTTCACAATTGAATTTTAATTCATACTCATTTTGAGAAATATCCATATCTTCAAATGACATACATAAATAAAAGTAATAGTAAATATTACTACTATCATTTGAAAACCAAAATGTTTAATATATAAAACCAGAAATAGGCATAAATACGGGACTAGACTAGTACTATGATTACATGATCTTTTACTACTATGATACAAACGGAAATAAGCAGGAAAACGGAAATAGACTAGTACTACGATTACACGATCTTTGTTTGCTTACTACTAGCAAAAACTAAAATTAAGCAAATCAATCATCCTTAACAACAGATCCACCACCAATCAAGTGATCTATTTTTCCTTCAGGGTGCTCGGAAAAATCGGCCACATCCAAGTGAGTAATATCAACTTGATCCTCAGAGATAAAATTAGCTTCAGGATTTTTCTCTTTCTTCTTTAGTGATGCTTGATAAAGCTCAACCAAGTGTTTTGGCATACGACGTGACCAGTGTCCTCTTCCATCGCATCGGTAGCATCTATTTTCTGAGCCACTTGTTTCTACCACTTCACACTTCTCATCTTTATTTTTCCCTTCTGGTGGTGATTCTTCTTTGATGAATAATTAGCCCCAGGGAAAGAATTTTGATTACGACCACGACTGGGGCCACGACCTTTTCCGCATCCAGAGTGGTGGGAGTGCACCTCATTCACTTCAGGGAATGGAGTAGTTCTAGTAGATCGATTCTCGTGATTCTTCATTAACAAATCATTATTTTGTTTAGCCACAAGAAGATTAGAAATCAATTCAGAATACTTCTTGAAACTTTTCTCTCGAAATTGCTATTACAGGAGCACATTCGAGGCATGAAAGGTGAAGAACGTTTTTTCCAGCGTATCAGAATCACTAATTGTTTCTCCATAGTGTTTCAATTGAGAAATAATTCTGAACATCGCAAAATTGTACTCAATAATTAACTTAAAGTCTTGTAACATTAAATGAATTCAATTATACCGTGCTTTTGGAAGGATGACCATCTTCAGGTGGCCATATCTTTCTTCAAGTTATTTCACAAAATAAATGAATCCTTGATGGTGAGATATTCAATTTTAAAAATTTCATCAAGGTAATGACGCAAAAATATCATTACTCTAGCACAATATTGCTTGGATGATTTATTTTGATCTTTTATGATATCTTAAATGAATTTCAGCATTTAATACCCATGACAGATAATTTTTGCCCGAAACATTAACGGCAACAAACTCAAGTTCTAAATTAGCCATAATTATAGAGAAGAGAAACAACCGTATCTTAATCTTCAAAATAATTTCTTGAGATGTTTCTTCAGACAATAAAATACCGTATTATAAAACTATATAATTAAAAATAAATAAGAAAAACAAACGAATAACTTTATACAGAGAAGGAAAAAATTATACTTCACTTCTTGATAATGTTCCAAATGAAAAGGCAAAAATCTCTATTTATAGAAAAATTTTGCCTATCAATCTTCAACACACAACTTGTGCAAATTGATTTACAGTTTGCTACAATTAAACTACAACTTACAATACAACTTACAAGTGCAAACTGCACTCACACTTTATGAACAAAATAGTACAAGTTACACTTCTAATAATACATCCAAACAACAACTAGCTAAGTAGTTCATAATATGCCAGAAATTCTTAAACATTCCACTTATATTTACAGGAAATGAAGAAAAACATTTTATCATAAGTGTAGTTGGCAGAATGGCACATGGTTCCTTGCCCACAACCGTCGAAAACCAATAAGAATTTGTGCCCATCATTTCTTGTTGTAGTCCGTCAGTGCTTGTATGATCACATCCCACAACAGTACGATGCAAAAATTTTGGGCATCTCCTTTGAGCATTGCCACACTCAAAACTGGTCACCAGCATCCTATGATGCAAAAACCATTGAAAGCAACAATTTTTGCATCGATTAGTCAGAGAGAAAATACTTTCTTGAAGTAGTTTTATCTGCAGAAACGGTTAGCTCCGTGCATATGCAAGCTTGAGAAATCAAAAAAGGGATTTCTGTCTGCCAAATTTGCATCCAACTGAGCTGTCCTTGAAGTTCTGGGGTTATCATAAGCCAAAGAAGAACCACAAAACCATAGTGGAGACTCAAAGTTTTGTTGTTGAGAGAAGCTAGACCAATTACAAGTTTCAAAGCCTTGAGCCATTTCCCAAAACATGCTTTGTAACTCCTCCATACTATAATTTTTGTCCTGTTTGAAAGAATTTGCAACGAAAAAGAAAAAATCAAAATCAAATCAGTCACCCCTCAACAGAACAAAGCGGGTCCCATAAGTAAATAATTAAGGGCAGAATTAGGGCTTTAACATACAAGTTCTGTACAACCTATTCCCTTTAGAGCCGGTTTGGATTGACTTATAAGTTGTTTATAAGCTGTTTAGTGTTTGACTGGTCTAACTTAAAATCATTTTGTGCTTAAAATAAACTTAAAAAAATAATTGAGTCCGTTTAATTTAGCTTATCTAAAATAGCTTGTAAGTTTGAAAATAGCTTATTAGCCAAAAAAAAAAAAAAATTGGGTAAATAAGTTGATCTACCCCAACTTATTTTTTTTTAGCTTCTAAACTGCTTAAAATAAACTCATCCAAACAGGCTCTTAATCTAAGAACCTGTTAGGCCATAAGAATTATTCACTTTTGTCCGAATTTTTTGTTCACTTTTTTCAGAGATTAATATTTGGCCATAAAAATTCCCAACACAACTTATATTTAAAATTTAAAAAATAAGAAAAACTTATTTTTTAAATTTTTCACCTTTTTCACAATCAAAACAAATACATTTCAACAAAAAAAAAAAATACTATTTACAAAAACTAATTGCGAAAACTATGACCAAACGCTACTTCTACTTCAACTCCAATTCTAAAATTCCAATTTTTTTTTTTTTTAATTTATATGGCCAAACGCCTACTAACTTTGTATGTGTTAAGAAATGTTCCCAACACAACTTATATTTAAAATTTAAAAAATAAGAAAAACTTATTTTTAAAATTTTTCACCTTTTTCACAATCAAAACAAATACATTTCAACAAAAAAATATACTATTTACAAAAACTAATTGCGAAAACTATGACCAAACGCTACTTCTACTTCAACTCCAATTCTAAAATTCCAATTTTTTTTTTTTATAATTTATATGGCCAAACGCCTACTAACTTTGTATGTGTTAAGAAATGTTCTATATCTGGAAAAAAAAAAAATTAAATTCAAAACCCAATTATTATGAATTAACTCATTGTCCTAAAATTCAATTAAAAATCTATAAAGTTCAAATCTTGAATTCGTCCGTAATCATTACCCTATTAGAAACATGTCCTCTCAAAAAGCACTTAGTCCTCATCTAAGGCCAATGAAGCCACAAAAGCCAAAGGCCCAAGCCTTGGTCGACTTAAGACTTAGAAGTACGCAAGATAGATCCTATTTGGATGGGCTTTAAAAAAAATTGGGATAGCCCAATTTATTTTTTAACTTATAAGCTATTTTCAGCTTATAAACTGCTTTAGATAAACTAAGATAAATGAATCCAATTAATTTTTTAAATTTATTTTAAGCACAACATGACTTTAAGCTGGCCAATCAATTATTCAAAAAAACTAAAAACAGCTCATAAGCAACTTATAAGTCAATCCAAACGGGCTCATAATTTATTTTAATTGAGCACAAAAAACACCAAGCCACTTATCCCTTTTAAATAGGTTCGTTATCCAAGATAACATATAAGGCAGCTCAGGACACAAACCACCTAGGGAAGGTCGGCAGGACCGCACTCTAAGAGGTTGTAATATAGCTATCTTTCAGATAATCTAAACTAGCATAAAAATTCTTTATATTATGGTGCATATAAGATCACAACATAAGAGTTCCTTCGATAAATGTTCTCACATTCATTAGCAAGAAAGTATATGAAGAAGATAATACATACCTCTTTCCTTGCATCTTCCATTCGAGATACCATTTCTTGCAGAAAATCACCAAATCCCTGCAAAATAAAAAACCAGCACATAGAGACACTCAATGAGTTCCAAAAACAGAAACGTATCGTCCAAACTCAAAAAAAAAAAAAAAAAAAAAAATTGCATACCTCATCCTCATCTTCTTCAGGGTCATACAAGCCTGCATCATACATCATTCTCTTCTTTTGATCTGACAACACTATTGAAACATAAAAATAAATAAAAAAATATACATTAGAAATGACATTAAATTTTTTTTTTTTTTTTTTTGATAAAAAGGGCATTATGGAATTGAAAAATAGCAACTTTACCTGAATATGCTTCTTGAATTTGCTGAAACTTCCTCTTAGCTTCACCTAATAATGATGGTGTCCTTGTCCATTTATCAGGGTGCCATTGCTGCAACCAAAATCACCATTTCCATTATCAATCAGATCCAACTACTCTCATAATAACAAAAATATAATTTTTTTTTTCCTCGACGTACCATAGCTAGCTTTCTATAAGCCCTTCTAATTTCTTCATCAGAAGAGTCTACATTAACACCAAGAACACTATAATATGATGGTTCCATCTCCATAACCAAAATTCCTCAAAAGGGTATCCTCTAATTTCAATATTTAATTAAAAAAAAAAAAATCAAGACTTTAAGACCCCCTCAACTCTTTCACTTTTTCTATATCTCAAAATCAAGAAAATGTGACATGAAAAGGCTGTTAAATGAATCCTATATATAGTAAGATAATTTGAAAGGTCGGTGATAAGTGGGTCCAATGGAACTTTGTTTGTTACAAAATATCTATGACCAACAAAATATCTATGACCTAAAAAAAGTAGTAAGAGGCTAAAAGCTTCCATTGGGTTCTAAGATAGAAAGTACAAAGGTTCAAGAAGGTTCTTGAAGGAAAAATGCGGTTTTTAGGGTATACGTGGTTTGATAATTGTAAGAAGATATTTTAGTTTTGTGAGTTGAGATATTTTGTTTGGAAATTTCTGGCGAACTTGAGGTGTTTATGACTTTTTGGTCCCACATTTGGATAATGATTGGGCACAACAGATATTTTGGAATGACGTGTCCACATAAGTTTACTTTTGTTTAGACCTAATCATGTACTCTTCCGTTCCATAATAAGTGATTTTTTAAATTCATACATTCACCTTATAAAATTATTCACTCTTAAAAAAATTAAAGTGTTTTTACTAGCTTACTCTTAATCAAATTTTACTACTTTCTAAAAAATAAAAAAGTAGTTAGCGAATCTTGACTATTTAAATAAGGATAATCTTGGAAGAATCTGTCCAAAGTTTTATTGAATTTCTAAAACGCCACTTACTTTGAAAAAAATTAAAATGCCTAAAACATCACATATTATGAAATGGAGAGAGTATATTTCTATTTTACTACTATATATAAGGGCAAACTTAGGGACTTTTGTGGTCCTCACAAGAATTTTCAAATTTTTTTAAACTTTTTAATTAATTACTTTTAGGTCCTAATCTTATTTATTTAAGTCAATTTTTTTTTTTTTTTTTGTTTTCAAGGTCTACTTTTCAAAAGCTATCGAACCTCTTACCTCATTTTTCATGTTCTTTGGTTTTCTGTTTGGTGCTCGATATCCGCATTTGAACCCAATTAATCCAGATAATTCGCACTGTATCGCGCCCATTGGGGGGGAATCGTTCCCTCCAAAGATTTTTTCCATATACATGTTCGAACCCCTAATCCCTAATTAAGGGCAAACTTAGGGACTTTTGTAATCCTCACAAGAATTTTCAATTTTTTTAAAACTTTTTAATTAATTACTTTTGGGTCCTAATCTTATTTATTTAAGTCAATTTTTTTTTAAGGTCTACTTTTCAAAAGCTATCGAACCTCCTACCTCATTTTTCATGTTCTTTGATTTTCTGTTTGGTGCTCGATATCCGCATTTGAGCTCAATTAATCTAGATAATTCGCATTGTATCGCGCCCATTCGGGGGAAGCGTTTCCTCCAAAGATTTTTTTCATATACATATTCGAACCCCTAATCCCTAATTAAGGGAGGAGCAGCTCCATCCGCTGCACAAGTTAAATTATGTATTTATCTTAAAAGTTCATTAACTATGTATAGATTATTTATTTAGAACTAAATAACTTCAGAAAATTGGGATACATAACTTATAAATGTTAAATTCTGGCTCCGCATTTAATTTGAAGTAAAGAATTTCATCAAAATGGAAGTTAAAATATTAAAGGAGTTGAATGAAAGTTTTGCTTTCATATATTGAAAATATACTTATATGAATTTTAATTATTACTAACGTAATTACCCACTTGTAGGACTACAATGGGTATATGGTTGTTGTTGTACACTTGTACTAACACAAATTATATTTCTTTAATTAAAATATCTACTTTTATATCTTAAATTTGGGTCCGGACTTAGGACGGGCCTCACATAACTAGTATATATATAAGTGGGATGGAGGGATGAACACCGCAATATCACATTGTACAAAAAGCTATCTCAACTGTACTTAAAAGGTAGGCCCTTTTAATGAATTTCTTTGCTTTCTACTGTGAACACGTGTATAGCACCACTGTTTTGACAAGCCACGCGTACTCTTCATTCCCCCAAATGGACCGAGCTGCTTTCTCTTTGTGTTCCTTGGCTTCTCTTGTGCTGCTTTACCAAAAGTTATATAAATGGGAAAAGGGTCAAAAATACCCCTCTATTTTGAAAAAAGGGCTAAAAATATCCTCCGAATTTATTTTGGGTCAAAAATACCCCTCCCATCCTTAAAGTTTTCAAATATACCCCTGTCTTAACGGAAATTATCCCCCCAAAATTATTTTTTAAACCCGTTCTATCATTTAAACCCGACCTAACTAAATAATAACCCATAAGATCACCTTATTCCCCGAATATGTAGGTTTGAAGTTTAAAGGAATTGAGGGAATAAGGGGATCTTATGGGTTATTATTTAGTTGGGTCGGGTTTAAATGATGGAGCGGGTTTAAAAAATGATTTTGGGTTATTTTGGGGGATAATTTCCATCAAGACAGGGGTATATTTGAAAACTTTAAGGATGAGAGGGATATTTTTGACCCAAAATAAGTTCGGAGGATATTTTTAGCCCTTTTTCCAAAGTAGAAGGGTATTTTTGACCCTTTTCCCTATATAAATTGTACATTTAAATTAATTATTTTTTTATTCCACATAAATATATATTATAGTACTAAATATTTATTCTCTTTTCATGTATATACGTATGTGCTTCAATTTTAATTCTCCGACATATTTATTTTCTCTACGCACTTTTATTTGTTCACTTTTAAATTTTTAAGTTCTTTAAGAATTAATAAATGAAGTACTCCTTCCGTCCGATATTACTTGGCCATATTACTAAACTACTTTTTTATCCCACGTGAACATATGTCACAGCGCTGAATATTTATTCTCTTCTCATGTATACACGTATGCACTTCAATTTTAATTCTCCGATATATATTTATTTCCTCCATGCATTTTTACTTGTTCACTTTTGACTTTTCATGTTCTTTAAGAATTAATAAATGAAGTACTCCCTTCGTCCCATATTACTTGGCCACATTACTAAAAATATATATTCAAATTACTTATTCGTTTACAAAATCAAGATAAAATTAATTAAATTTTTTCATCTTACCCTTAGTAATAGATGTTCTTGAAAATAGTCAATTTTGATTAGAATGTATTAATTTGAGAGAGATAGGGGTAAGTTAGTACAATACATCTTTTCTTTGTGATTTCTTAAGGGGTGTGCAAAAGGGAAAGTGGCAAGTAATATGGGACAGAGGGAGTATATATTTTACCATAATATTCATATTTATTGGTGTAAGTCTCAATAGCCTTGGAAAATGATTTGAAAATGAGTAATTAATGTGAAGGGTAAAATTAATAATAAGAACAAAAATTTCTTTCTCTCGATATGTTAACATGGACAAGTAAAAGTGAACGGAGGGAGTGACTTTTATCCCCTTTTTGGTGATTTACGATATAACATATATCTTTCTAATTTTTATTTCTTTGTAAAAATTCTTTTTATTTATAATTGTTAATATAAAAAATTATAATATATTGTTTAATTAATTTAATAAAAATATTTTATTCGTTTTGCTTTTAAAGAATCCAATATATACAACAATGGTTCTTATGTTTGAATCTGAACAGTTAGTTAATTGAGATGGATATCAACCTGTCGGTATACATATAAGATATTAAAGAATTTAAAAGAAAAAATTTAAAATCAAAATATTAATTTTTCCTCATATTCTTACTAATTTTCTTTTTCACATCGATGAACAACTTTCATTGTCATGACAATGAGAAAAAGTCCGACTCTTTCCATCTCAAAGACTTAATTCCATCATATGTTTTTAATTTTTAAACTCTATTTTCTAATTATAACTAAAGTGATGGTACATAAAATACATTTTGCATATGTTGCTATATAATAACAATTAGAATGTTTTAAAAAGTTATTTTCAAAATACAAACCTTAAAGATTGGCTAATTAAAATAAATAACATGTTCGATCTGTGCATCGCACGAGCTAGTTTTTAATATACGCGCAATAAAAATTTACACTGTTTATATTTAAGTAACATATGCCTAATATATATGTGTCAGAACATATTCATCTATCACTTAGGAATGATTGATTAGTGTATATTTTCACTTAACTAAATTACTTAACCTATGTAAGTCAATCAATAAAGTATAAATACCAAGTGCAGATAAGTACTTATCATATAAAAATGATGATGTTAGTGATAGAGGTGGAACCAAAATTTAAAATTTATATGTTTGGAATTTCAATTCTAGTTAGTGAGTTTTAAATTTTAATAATTTAAATATATTTAATAAATTTCTTAAGATAAATATCAAGTTTGAATCAAAATTACTGAATTAAACCGAACTCATATCCTTTATTCTAGCTCAGCCCCTCGTTAGTAAATACTTGTTTTAAAGATATTTTCACTCAGTTGAAAACACTATTTCATTTTTAGTTTATCGAAAATTTTATATTCACACAGACAATTTTTAATTAAGGATTAAGTGGAACTTAAGCTACAAAAATGACAAATGTGAAATTGGATAGTTATAACTTTTAGCCATAAAGTCAGGGGCGGCTCAATACTGTTAGGGGTCTAAAGTCAAACTTCAATGAGGGGTCTTAACCTTTTTTTTTTTTTTTTTTATCACAAAATTGAGAATAGAAAAAAGAATTCATAATTATTTTTCATTTGAGGTCTACTTTTTGAGGATTTATGTCAGATATCTCACTTACTTCCTCAAGAGCTCCTTTTTGAGATTGTACCAAAGATTTAATTCTTCCTTTCTGAGTTTTGAACAACCGGATTCATATTTTCTCATTGATATAGTTTATATTCTAATAAATAGTTATAGAGAAAATATATATGACATAGTAAAATAACAAAAACAAGCAAGTTTTAGATGAAAAAAAAAAAAAAACAAAAAATTTGAAATAATAGAACCTGATTTAAGAAGTTGATAACTTGATTTGAGAATACTTATTTGGTGCTTCAATATACCTCTTGTAATATTTGGTGCCCGAGAAAAATAAAAATAGCAAATTCATACGCTGTAACTTTTGTCTTTCATAGCAATATAGTCAAAGACTCTCTTGGAGAAATAAAAAAGAATATGAAAGCATAGAATGATACAAAAATTTAGAGAAAGGTTAAAAGTAGATTGAGCATTGTAGAGAAACCAATTAGAGGTCTTCTATTTATTTTTTTTAATTGTCAATACTAGTATTTGGACACGTGCGTTGAACGTGTGCCCATACAAGTCGTACAAACTGTATGAATTATTGTGAATTACATTGTAATAATGCAATATTTGAAGGGAAAGTACAAGCTAAAGTTGATTAACAATTAGCATATTCGAATGATTTGATTGTTGAACTACAAGTAATTAGATATTGTATGAACCTGTAAAAGTAAACAAAATTAAATTTAGTCAGGCCTTGGTAATTAGAACGTTTAACATTACAAAAGGCTACCACTTATTGGGGATTTTCATTGCTCTCTAGCAATTCCTCATCATTCACAACTAAGTTTCCTACAGAGTCAAAGTTTTTCGATCATACCATACATGTAGTAAAGTTTCATCCACGAGTGCAAAGTGACTTATAACTTGCCTTTCATTTGTAATTGTTACTTCTCGCCTTTTGCTATGTCCTTCTTCAGTTCATTCGTAATTGTTACTTCTCGTCCTTCTTCATTTATTTTTTCACTTTTATAAAAATGCTAACCACATCTAAAGAAAGTATGATCAAAGAAAGTATGGTCTATAAATTAAAATACTGAATAATTTTAAGTGCAAAATAGTCAATAAAAAACATCAAGTTAAATTTCAATAATTTTTTTTTATAACCAAAATATTGACACCAATTTCATGTGTGTGTTCTAAAACAATCCCAAAATTGACAAAATGAAATGTCATAATGATCCGTCGTTAGTATGACACTGACATGCTCAAGGAAGAAGTAGAATGCTACTTATGCTAGTACAAGAAATTTTCCGAGAGGTTGAAACCTTTCAATATAAATACCTTACACTTCATGAATGATGCTATATCTTAAAAAAAGAAGATTCTGATACAATGAATACTCATAGGAAATACTGAAGGAAACTAAACTTACATGGTAAATCTGTAGCTTTCTTCTACCATTTCTTCCAATGATGATGGTTATGCATATCATTCATTTAAGGGCCATTTATATAAGTTCATGTAACCAGAATTTACTTGACGGTCTGATAATATTCTTGAGCATATAAGATGATTAATTAGTAATTTAATTTCACTACAAGAAAGTTGACATACGACGACATTTTATAAATGTCGCATATAGCTACATAAATGTCACAAAATCGCTCATCGACATTTATTTTACATTTAGCTTAAATGTCGGAAATTTAGGTGTCGGGAATTTTCTGACATTTATGTAAATGTCGGTAAAAATTTTGCGACATTTATTTACGACATTTGTAAAAATGTCACATTGAAATTTCCGACATATAGGTTAATGTCGGCAAACAAATGGTGACATTTCTTTGTGACCTTTATCAAATGTCAGCATTATGCGTTTTTAGCTTATTGTTTGCGACTTTTTTAAAAGTGTCAGGAATTTTTGAGTTATTGTTGACACTAATACAAATGTTGTTAAATTCCTGAAATCATTTTTAACACATCCAATAGATGTCAACAGTAGGTTCTTTTAATGTTCATATATGAAGCCATAATCATTCAAATTCAAATAATAAACCTACAAATTTCATTAACCATAGAAAATATAAACTGGAGCCTTACATTTTGAATAGAGAAGTTTTCTATAGTTAATTCCAAGGATAAAATCTGTAGACTTTAGAATAAAATAATTTCATGATAAAATTATCAGTATTCAAGTAAGAATGAAAATCAAATTTGGTAACGGTTGACTTTCTTATTGGATCATGAAAACAATGAAAATCAAAAATCTATTGGACACTTGGGAGTCTTTAGCTTAGAAGGGAATAAGACTTATATTGCGGTTAAATCCTTTCCAATTCTCACGTTCACTGAAGGCATAATCACCATTTAATAGGATCTCAATTTAATAGTCAATTACAGTCTATGTACATTTATCCAGCGAAACAGACAGAGTAATAAGCTTAGGCTGGAATTAAATAGTTCAAATAAATCATTTTATTGGAGGCAATTTTATTTTTAGGCAGAGGGTAAATTGATCATTTAACTTTTAAAGGGTATTTTAGTAAACTAATATTACACTTAAGGGGCTTTCCACTTTTAGTATAATATGATACTAAATATAGATTGAGTATTTGTATATTATACATTACTTACTGATTTAGGGGCCATATTTTCTGTAAATTAATTAACTATTTTCTTTTAATGACAAAAAGTACTTAAAAGACTTTATAATTTTTCAAAAATAATCTACATCGATGAAAAATGGGGCTCCCAAAATGAGAGGCCTAAAACCTAGGCATTAGAGGCTTCACCCAAAAGCCACCCGCATAAAGTCAACAACTTGAAAATTAATTCCTTCTCCCTTTAGAGTTCAGTGTATTGTCTTGCATTATTGCAACCTCTGGTATCTACTTAAAGGAGCTATTACTATCATTGTTATTCTCACAACTAATCTCAACAACCTTACAAACTTACCCTCTTATTATTCTCACAACGAATCTCAACAATTAGAGCTTGGAGTAAATTAATTTACCACTATACTCATCTTTTCTACTTATCTTATGAACCAAACGACCCTTAAAAGTTACTAGAATGTGCAAATGTATGTATTTGCTGTTTATTTTATTAAATTTTAATACTTTTAAACATTATAAATTAAACCATGTTTGTTTTTTTCTCTTTTTTTTTTTTTTTGGGGTGGGGTGGAGTGGGTGGGTGTTGTTCTATTTGTAATTTTTTTTTTTTTGTACATTCAAAAGGACTTTTTAAACAAAATAAATTACTTAAAATATTTCATAAACTATTTGGATAGAATCTGTCAGGAGAAGAAACTCCATTTCCTTCGTATAAACTTTCCAGATTATCGAATCTCGTGTATGCTTGTGACCTTCATTTGCCTCGCTCCGAACATGGACATAGGGTCTCATCATCTTCGGACTATTATTGTGTAAGTTTTTGATAGAAACTACTAATAAGGCGCGGTTTGGCACTTCCATCGTTTTTAGTATTTTAAGAGCTGTTGTCTCTCCCCCTTAGACAATGTTGGGCCCGCTCAATGCACTACAAGAAAGTACATAAATGGCAATAGCATTTCTGGCAACAAAAATAATATAGTTGGCACAATTCAATGTTTGACAATAACTTAGTTTTATTGTTGGCATATATGATGAATCTTTTAAAAATGAACTTTTTTGTTGCAAAACAATTTAATTTCGTTATAGTATTGACTATTATTGCAAAAAGTACTTTTGGCTTTTGTTGTTGCACGACGTTGCGATAACAACCGTTGGAAAATTTTTATGCAACAAAAGAAAAAAATGTTGTTATCAAAAGTACTTTTTGCAATAATAGTCTATCCATGCCAACACCAAAAAAAATTGTTGGCAATTGTCTTCTTTCTTGTAGAGATGATTTACTCATGTCACAAAATCAAAGTGTACAATATCGTACATTGTAAAATTAACAAGCTTTCGTATCGATTAATTCCTCCATTCACAGCAAATTCTCTCCTTTTGTAACTCCAACGTCAGAATTATAAATTCTTGATAGTAGTGAGATTTCTGGCTTTAGGTATAAGTATGACATTAGCACAATTCATTGGGTTGTACAACTGTTGTATGTCAAAGAACTCTATAATTGCTGCACTTATCTCCTCCCCAACTATAGTCCAGGCTTTCTGGAAAAATACAGCATTGAATCCATCTATTCCAATTGCTTTCAAATCATCTATATCTTTCATAGCTTGCCAGATTTCCTTATCAATGATAGGTTCAATCAGCATGAGTTGTTGTGTCCTGTTAAGTACATAATCCCCTTCCAGAACATTAGGAAGTATGGTTGGTAATTTCTCAGCACTTGTCCCCCGAAGTCCTTTATGGAAACTGAGTATTTCCTCTTAAATGTCTTTCTTAGACGTCAGACCCTCCCCATCTGCATTTACTAACAATCTGATCTTATAATTCAGTGTTTCCATGCTTTTCAAATTTGCATGAAAGTATGCAGTGTTGGAATCACCAAGTTTCAGCCACTGAATTCTGGATTTTCGTGGCATAACACTCTCTTCAATATTAGTCCACTTCTCAAACTGTTTCCTTAACTCCTTTTCCTGCTCAAGTAATTGTTGTTGTTGACCATCTTTTATTTGTTCTTGAATTGCTAGCAGCTGATCTTTTGCAAGTTGAAATTTGGATGCAATATCATTGAACTCCTTGGTATTAAGTTGTTTCAGTTCCCTCTTGCTGGTAGCTTTTAATTTCCTCCATACCCTTTCCATGAGGTTTACCCTTGCTTGTGTGTTCCATCCAGTAGCCACAACCTTCAGAAAATCACCATGGCGTGCAAGGCAATTAAAGAATTTAAAGTGCCTAGCTACTTTCTCAGGATGCCTCTCAATTTCCAAACACATTGGAGAATGATCTGAAAATAGAGGCTGTCTAGCAGTAACATTAAGAAATGGGCTATGAAGCATCCATTCAGCATTAATGAGAGCTCTATCTATTTTGCTGCATATAGTGCCATTACTCCATGCATACAGTCTTCTATCAGTTAATAGTTCTGAGAGAGCATGATAAAAAATAAACTTTCTGAAGTCTCGAACTTCCAGATCTTTCATCTCACTACCATTAATCCTGTCTTGAGTGCGAGTGATTGTGTTAAAATCACCGATTATCAACCAAGGGCCCTGTATAGTGGTTGACAAGTTCCCTAGATCACACCATAAAGGTTTCCTGTCTTCAATAGTGTGCAACCCATACACTGATGTAAATAAGAATCTAATATTCATATCTTTCACCAAGACAGAACCATGTATGAATTGTTCAGTACTAGCAATTTCAGTGTATACTATATAAGATGGATCCCATAGAACCCAGATTCTGCCCCTGCCAACAGAATTGTAGTTTGAGCGCCATTGCCATCCGTAAACAATCTTCTTGATCAACTTTCCAGCCAAAGCTTGGTGCACTTTATGTTCTACTATAGCAATAATACCTACTTTATTCTCTGTAATAAACTTATTCAAACCCCTATGTTTGAAGGCTTGGTTCAAGCCTCTCACATTCCATGTCACTAGATTTATTGATAGCGTGTAGCTGAATCCCGACCTCACTTTCTCTAACCTGACTACCATGGCCACTACTGCTTGGGGCATTCTGCACCATGTGAGGATTTATTCCAATATTATCAGCTAACGGACTGAAACCATTTAGGGATCTCACTGGTGGTTTTTGCAGTATTTGAGTTCCTTTTGCAGCAGATTTCTTGGGTACTTCATTCCAACTAGCCTCTTTCTCTTGTGGTTTAGAAGAGGTTGCTTGCGGTGGTGAAAGGTTCACAACTTGTGTCCCTACATTCATAGTAGCCTGAACATGTCCAGCAACCTTGACATTCCCCCCTTCATTTGGTTGAGCAATTATTGGAGCAGGTTTCATAGGTTCTGGTTTAGACTTCTAATCCCTTTTCATCTGCTTTGGAGGTGCAATAACCTGCTTCATCTTGTCATACTTGCAGTCACGCCCTACCATTAGACAAGTGCAACAATAAATAGGTTTCCAATCGTAATCAACAGGTTGAGCAAAGTATCTCCCGTTCGAATCCATAACCTTCACTGTCTTTAGTAACTCCTTTGTAATATCCATTTCAATGAGTATCGTCGCATAGGTTATTCAATCCTTCTTAGATGTGCAGTCATCAGCATATAGAGGAGTACCCAAAATGCTTCCGATTCTACTTAGTGCGTTCATGCTCCAGCAATTGAGTGGCAAATTATGGAGTTTCACCCAAAGTGGAATATTCTTTAGTACTTCATTAGCAAAGTTATATTATTTTGTAACTACACTTGCAGTAGCACCCCCAGCTAGTGATTTCAGATCTTTGCTTGTTAATCGAGGCCATGCGACTGGTTCTTGTTCAACTGTCGTCACCATCATCTGGTTTGGTTTTTGTTCTTATTTACACTGAAATTTGCTTTCTCCCTTTCTGTTGGGCTGGCGTTATTTTCTACCACCTTCTTTGCATCCTTTCTTGGCCGTCCCTTCACCATTCCGGCGAGTGGGGCAGATTAGAAAAGCACTCTAACATGCACCTCTGTGAACCTATTAAGCGGTGCTAACATTAACCTGTCAATGTTGAGATAATGGTATTTCTTATTAAGTTGACATACTGGTATTTTTTTTAATTTTTTGTGAATTTTAAATAAATATATTTATCAGTTTCATTAAGTTAAAAATCATTTGGTAATATCATAATATTAATTTTCTCATTCCACTAATAAAAAATTGTTTTAATCCATACAATGACTTAACGAATTTGGATATTTTATTCTTATTGCCAAGAACCACAAACCCTACAAGTTGCTCCATATATAATTCTTCATAAATATTTTTTTGCCGATATTATATATCAAGATCATCGTTATATAATTTTAGTATATTTTTTGGATTTTCGTTAAGTAACAAAAAGTTGTTGTTTGTGAATATATATATATGTATATGTATATGTATATGTATATATACGTATATATATATGTATATGTATATATATCTAGGAAATTCAGCACCGGGTATCAGGATGGATAGACAAATGGTTATATATATTTATATATACATATATATGTATATATACATATATATATCTAGGAAATTCAGCACCGGGTATCAGCATGGATAGACAAATGGCGTAAAATAGTCACAGTTCAAACTTTTGGCAAGGGATGGCCCATTCTCGCGTTTTGGGATACAATTTTGTATTCACTAACTTGTAAAGATTCTCTCTTTTATGAAAATATTCCATTCTTCCAAATCATATCCGTGAATCTCTCTAACCATCAAAGTCTCCCGTTAAAATAAACGGAAAAGGCTCAAATATGCCATTCAACTATCGGAAATGGCTCATTTATGCCACTCGTCAATAGTTTGGCTCATTTATGCCATCGAACTATAGGAAATGACTCATTTATGCCACTCATCAATATTTTGACTCATTTATATTATGCCATCGCCTGTTACCAAAATGACTCATCCATGACATTTTTTATTAACGCCGGTTTTATAATACCAGATATGACACGTGACCTCTAATTAGAGGTCTACGTCGTTTAATTAAACCAACTTAATTTTAAATACTAAATTAATAAAAAATCAGATCCATACACCTTACCCACCCACAACCATAACCTAGTTGGAGGCCATGTGTCATATACGGTATTGTAAAACCAACTTTAATGAAATATGGCATGGATGCGTCATTTTTATTAACGGGCGATGGCATAAATGAGTCAAACTATTGATGAGTGGCATAAATGAGCTATTTCCTATAGTTCGATGGCATAAATGAGCCAAACTATTTATGAGTGGCATAAATGAGCCATTTCCGATAGTTTGATGGCATATTTGAGCCTTTTCCGTAAAATAAATTCAAAATTTTCAAATTTATTCTCTCTCTTCCGAAAATCTTCGACACTCCCAAATCATCTCCCAAATCTCTCAAATCATATTCGTGAATATCTCAAACCATCACCACAATATATACTCGCTAGCATTATATCAATATACCTACTAGAGATATAAAGAAAACTGACAAACCACACCAAACCGATAACTAAATCGAGTCAAACTGAAAAAACTCGAATAGTGATTGGTTACTTTGATTTGGTATTGACAAAAAAATCGATCATAACTGATTTGGTTTGGTATTAACTAAAAAAGGTCAAACTGAGATCAAATCAACCCGACATTATAACTATACATTTTTAAAATTTGTTTTATACATAAAAATATTTATTATAATGCAATTGATAAATATTTATTTAACTTTGTTATAGTTTTTCTTTCTTAACATTCTAACAACTTAACCCAAAAAAAAAAAAAAAAAAACACCACCTTTAACACCAAGTTTGGACTTACAATTTTAACCCAGTATTCATAGATGTCCAACAACTTAATCAAATGAAGCTCAACCAAAACCAAATTACACCCCTGATTTTATTTTTTAACTATGTAGAAACGTGAGTTTTAGAAATGGATATAACTCCAGACAGGAGCTTTTTACCTTAATATGCTTCATTGTTATTCCCTCTGTCCATTTTTACTTATCCAGTATATTAAAAATAGATGTCCAATTTTACTTATTCAATTTGAAAATTAAGAGATAATTTACCATTTCATATCTGTTTTACCTTGTTATTAATTATTGGGTTTGAAAACATCAAGAAATTGTTAGTCGTTGCACAACCTTTAACGTACGTTTGATTAAATTACAATTATACATGATTTATAATAACTAAGGCTGATATGGTAAAATTATCGTTTTGTTTATTGCTCGTTAACGGGTGTGCCAAATCAAACATGAACAAGTAAAAATGGAAGGGAATAACAATTAAGAAATTCAATTAAGGATCAAAGTGTTTAAATTGGACTTAGCTACACAAATGTGAACTCTCGTAACTTTTGAGTGACATAGTCAAAAGCAAACATAATTCCTTGGCCATTATTAGAGTTTAGCATTCTTAAACTCTATTCCTACTTCTGTTACTAAGGAGTAGAAGGAGCATTCTGCAGATTAACATGATACGAAAAGATGGTATATGGATCCAAGGTGACAAGGAAATTGGTTTGGCAGCTGCAGAATACTACCAAAATCTTTTCACTAAAGACAACATCATCAGTGACAGGACTTTCCTAAACTCTATTCCTACTTCTGTTACTAAGGAGGACAATGATTTTCTAATGTCTAATGTTACCTTACAGGAAGTTAAAGATGCTACTTTTGATATCAATCCAAACAGCTCACCTGGTCCTGATGGATACACAGGACTTTTTTTCCAAAAAGCTTGGGATGTTGTTGGTGAGGATATCCTGAATATGGTAACTGCTGTTTTCAATGGGAAACAATTGCCTAAATATTTTACTAATACTTGTCTAATACTTATTCCTAAAGTTGATTTTCCTCAAGAATTTTCTGAATTTAGACCAATTAGTCTCAGTAATGTTACTCAAAAAATTGTGTCTAAAGTTATGAATAATAGGCTTTCTAAAATTCTCCCTAAATTGATTTCCCCTAATCAAAGTGGCTTTGTAAAAGGAAGGGCAATTGGAGAAAATGTTTTATTGGCACAAGAACTCATTCATGATCTCAAAAAGAATAATAAGGGTGGCAATGTGGTTTTTAAAATTGACATGAATAAAGCCTATGATAGAATTTCCTGGCCTTTTATTTGTGATGTCATGAGGAAAATGGGATTTAGTGAGATGTGGATCCACAACATATGGAATCTCCTATCCAACATGTGGTATACTGTCAACATTAATGGTAAGAGACATGGCTTCTTTAATTCTCAAAGAGGTGTAAAACAAGGTGATCCCTTATCCCCCTCTTTATTTATTTTAGCCTCTAAAGCACTGTCAAGAAATTTGAATGACTTGTTTGAAAAACCAAGATTCAGGGGATATTATATGCTCCCTAATGGTCCAAAAATTAATCACCTTTCATATGCTGACGATCTCATTATCTTTTGTGCTGGGAAATCTCATACTATTAAGATCATTATGGAGTGCTTAAAGAAATATGAAAAAAACTCTGGACAACTTATTAATAAAGAGAAAAGTTGTTTCATTATGGATACTAATATATCGCTTACTTGAGCTAATATAGTTTCTCAATATTTGGTGTTCAAAGGAAAGAATTCCCAATCAATTATCTTGGATGCCCACTTTTTCAAGGAAGAAAGAAGATACAATTCTATACTCAAATTGCTACAAGGATTCTTAAAAAAGTAGGAGCTTGGCACTGTAATATGCTATCAACAGGAGGAAAAGTGACACTCATCAAGCACATTCTTGTTGCTATGCCTGTTTATCTGCTTTCTATGTGTGTGTCAACCTCCAAAATCAATCATCAAGCAGATGGAGAAAATCTTTGCGAATTTCTTATGGGGGACCAAAGAAGGGAAAAATAAACAACATTGGCTGGCTTGGAGTAAAATGTGCTTCCCAACTAAAGAAGGAGGAATAGGCATCAGATATTTACAAGATGTGTCAGACAGTTTTGGGGCCAAATTATGGTGGAGCTATAGAACAAAGAAATCTCTGTGGGCTGAATTCCTAAATGCAAAATATGCTAGGAGGATACACCCTGTAGCTAGGAAATAGAGCTATACACAATCTCATTGCTGGAGAAGACTGATGAAAAGCAGAGACAAGGTGGAACACTTAATTCAATGGAAGGTCAATGAAGGAAATTCAAGTTTTTGGTGGGATAATTGGACTGGAAAAGGAAGACTTGCTCAGTATGGTAATGCAAATACCTCTGTCAGAGGGCAGGTATCTGATTACTTTATCAATGAAGGATGGAATACCACAAAGCTTAAAAAAATCCTTCCTCATGAGATAGTGATACACATCCAAGGAATTACTAGAGAATTTCCACTTCTAAAAGATCAGCCTATATGGACTGATAACAAAGATGGGAAGTTCTCCTGTAAATCAGCTTGGAATTATATCAGGATACATCATAACCACTCTATGATCAACAAGATGATATGGCACAAGAAAAATCCCTTATAAAGTTTACTTCTTTCTCTGGAGGTTGCTGAAACACAAAGTTGTTGTTGATCTTAACTTGGGGAAATTTGGTATCAACATCCCCTCCATGTGTTCTTGTTCATCAGTCATAAAGAAGAGTCTGAGGAGCACCTATTCTTTGATAGTATGATCAGTAACAATATCTTGAAGTATTTCAATCAAGTGTTTGGCATCAGTAGTGGTCCGGCTAATCTAAGACATCTTATGATCACTTGGAGGCTGACAAAAGGTAAAAATGTACATTCAAAAAATGGCTCTTCACATTCTTCTTGGAATTATTGTATGGAAGGTATGGAAAGCAAGATGCAAGAAAGTGATTTGAGAATGTGAAAATGCATCATAACAGGATTATCCCTTAAATTTGTCAACAACTTATTATCATTATCCACAAACAAATTCCCAGGATCCCTCCTTTGCTGGATTGGGAAGTTTTTCAAAAAGTGATAGAGTTTGCTAAGGAGTATATATTCACTATCCCTTTAAAATGGAATCCTCCCAGAACTGGATACATAAAGATGAATACTGATGGGTGCTCTAAAGGAAACCCAGGAATGAGTGCAGGAGGTGGAATAATGAGGAATGATAGGGGCCATATGGTGAACTTATTTGCCATGCCTTTTGGATGTATGACTAATAACAAGGCAGAGGCCATGGCGTTGAAGATGGGGATTGAGCGGTGTAACAGGAATGGAATAAAGAAAATCGAAATAGAATGCGATTCTACGCTTCTAATGACTAGATTTCTAGGAAGAATGATGTTCCATGGGAGCTATGGGGCATCATCAACAGCATTCGAGGGATGCTGTCCCAACTGGAAGGCTGGTCAATTCACCACTGTTTCAGAGAAGGAAACAAATTTGTTGATTTGTTGGCTAACTGGGGTCTACAATGCAGTAGAGATATATTTGAAACAGATATACAGAACATTCCGAGAGAGATCAGGGGAGCTATCAATGTAGATAGAATGCAATTACCATCTTTCAGAATGAAGACTCATCGAAATGCCTTTTGCTTAGATAGACAAATGTATAGGCCATATAATTTTGATGTGGCTTAATAGATGATAAATCTCTGTATAGGAAAGATTGGTAGAAATCTCTCAGCCTGAGAAGGCTCTTTTGTAAGCTTTGAAGGAAATCCTACTTATTTGATGATATGGAGCATGCTCCACTCTAAGTAGGTACAAGGGATCTACTCCTTTGTTATGTAATTGGTGCCGTTATATATATATAAAATATGCTGCCATGCTCTAGTGATAGAGATGGGAGAGATTGATTAAAAAAAATACATTAGAGTTTAGCATTAATTCAATCTTTTACTATAACTAATACTCCCTCCGTTTTAATTTATGTGAACCTTTTAGGAGTACGAGGGTCAAACTTTATAACTTTGACCGTGAATTTTGACATAGATTTTTCAAGTTTGTAAAATAAAATCTATATATTTAGAAATTACATAAAAAGTACTATAAGTCATGATAATTTATAATTTAAATAATTTAGAAAAAATGTAAGAAAAACGTGGTCAAAGAAGCACCTCGTAGGCTCCCCAAATAGTAAAAGGTTCACGTATATTGAAACAGAGGGAGTAGTTATCTTTGTAAAATCAAAATACAAAACTTACCCTCTTATTACTCTCTCAACTAATTTCAACAACCTTAGGAGTAAATTAACTTACCACTAAATACTCCGCTTTTTTATATTTTACCCTTTTATTTCTTATATCTTTTCAATTTAATTTATAAGTATTAATTAGTTTTTCCTTTGATAAAACACAAGTAAAAGCTTATATTTGAATGTCACAATATGCACTTTTGACCTAACGAACATATAAAGTAACTCTTTTCTTTGGTAAAAAAATAAATGCGTGTAAACTCCTAGACTTAGGCTTTAAGGGATGTAAATTCACCTGGTCAAACCATAGGAAAAAGAATAAAGGATTAATTAGGGAAAGATTAGATCGTGTCCTGTGTAATGAGCAATGATTAGGATTATACCCTAAAGCCTCTGTAATTCACCTACCAAAAAAACATTCTGACCATAACCCAATACTTATTCAATTAATCACTAAGCCAAATATTCCCCATGCAAAACCCTTTCGATTGGAATCTTATTGGTGTAGGCATCCTTATTTTGCCAATGTTGTTAAAAGTAGTTGGCTAAATAACCCTCTTGAAAGAACTACTAGATGTTTTAGAGAGAATGCCATGCACTGGAAAGATCACACTTTTGGGGATATTTTCAAAAACAAACGAAGGATTCTTGCTAGACTTAAAGGTAGACAGACCTCTAATGCTTATACATATAGCTCCTTTCTTCAGAATCTAGAAATAACTCATCTCGGAATACAATGATATTTTTGTTCTAGAGGAGGATTTTTGAAAACTTAGGTCGAGAATCATGTGGCTTAATGAAGGCGATGCAAATACTCGCTTCTTTCATATCTCAGCGAGTGGTAGGAAAAGAAGAAATAAAATTGTCATTTTTAAAAATGATGTTGGGGACTGGATTGATGATCCAAGAATGATCTTTAACCATAATCTTGCTTTTTTTTTTTCAAGACATATTTACGATATCGCACTCCAAAACTAACTGGCACTACAAGAAAAATTATATTTGGCAACAATTTTTTTTTTTTGTTGCTATAGATTGATTATTGTTGCAAAAAGTACTTTTGGCAACAAAAAAATATATTTTGTTGCATGAACTTTTCCCAACTGCTGTTATTGCAACAACGTGCAACAATTTTTTATTTTTTTTGTGTCAAAAGTACTTTTTGCAACAATAATCAATACTATGACAACAAAATTAAATTCTTTGGCAACAAAAAAATCATTTGCCAACAATAAAACTAAGTTGTCGTCAAATATAAAAAAAATTGTTGTGATTTTTATTCTTTCTTGTAGTGTGATTGGATTGTAAAACTGGAGTTACTAGTTTTTCGAAACTTGATCTGTCTTCTCTAGACTACCCACTTCACTATAGTGAAATCAAGAAAGTAGTTTTTTCCTTTAAACCCTTTAAAGCACCAGGTCCGGATGGCCTCCACCCATTTTTCTATAAAAAATATTGGCATATTGTAGGAAATTTTGTTATAGATTTTTGCACTTCTGTTTTTAAAACATTTACGATCCCCTCTGATATTAATAGAACCATCATGTGTTTAATCCCCAAGATCCCTAATGCCAATAATTTGAAGAACTTTCAACCAATAGGGCTTTGCAATATCATTTATAAAATTATTACAAATTAATCATTGCCAACCGTATCAAGCCCTTTCTACAGTCTCCCATCAGCCCCTATCAGGCTAGTTTCATCCCTTATAGAAAAGCCAGTGATAATGCTATACTTATACAAGAAATAATGTCTACTTCTAGAAAGCAAAAAGGGAAAAAATATGATATGGTTATTAAGCTGGATTTAGAAAAAGCCTTCAATAGGCTTGAATGGTCATTTGTCTATCGTGGGCTTAGGTTTTTTCATTTTTCTGTAGGCATTAACAAGTTAAGTATGTCGTGGATATCTACTAGTAGTACTGCAATCAATGTCAATGGTGCTATTACGAGTTATTTCTCTCCTGGCTGGGGCATACGTCAGGGTGATCCTCTCTCAGCATAGACTTTTATACTGTACTTAGAATTACTATCTGTCTACATTAGACACCAAAATAATATGGGCAAATGGGTTCCTACCAAAATTAGTCCAAAGGTTCCTGAAATATCCCTTCTTTTCTTTGCGGATGATCTCACTCTAATGGCCACAATCAACCCTAAAACCGTTCTACCATCAAAAATTGCTTTCTTACTTCTGTCAGCTATCTGGACAGCTTGTTAACCATGCAAAATCAAAAAATTTCTTTTGAAAGAACTGTCCCCAAAATGTCATTCACTCCACCTCAGTTTTCTGGCATAAAAAACAATGACTGTTTCCGGAAGTACTTGGGTTTTCCAGTTCTTCACAAGAAACCCACATCTTCTGATTACCAATTCATCATTGACAAAATGCATAACAAATTGGCAAACTGGAAAACTCATCTCTTAAATATGGCAGGAAGAGTCACTCTTAACACAATCAACTTTAAATGCCATTCCTGGTCACTATTGTTTTACCCCGAAATTGGATAATAAGTTAAATTTATAAATGAGGTATAGGATATGTGGCTTTTTAAGTTATTCTTTGATTAACAAAAGATATGCATTTGTGATTTGCTTATAACACGACTTAAGTACAAATTGGTATGCTAATGACTGGGTGAAGATATTGGGGATTATGCTTTGAAGCTAAGATTTTATATATATATTCCGTGCAATGTTGAATGGAGTGATTCAATGAACTATTTAAGCTGTAAACCGGACCAAAATCTGAAGAAACCAAAGTGAGAGAGAATTTTTAATATATATCTTCAAAGTACAATGCTCTTGGATCTAGAAAGCCAACCCTCAAAAATAAGGAAATCCCCCTATTTATAGTTTTCCTCTATGGGCCTTCTATACATCATGGAGCCCTTTTAGGATAAAAAAAACCTAATATGGATAAGGTTAGGTCGTACGGTCTGACACCCGTACGACCGTCGGCGGTGTGGCAACAAGATTTTCACACGTGGCGGGCGAATAACTGACTATCCGGACCAACGGCCACGATCAGAATGGTCATGAAGAAACCGAGCTAACGGCCACGACTGATTTCGCTATATTCGAACCGGACAAACGGCCACGAACCACTCGGCCATGTAAGAACCGGACCCCGGACTGACTACGATAAGGAGTTATCTTCGGATACAACGAATTTAT
This sequence comes from Lycium ferocissimum, assembly GCF_029784015.1. Lineage (NCBI taxonomy): Eukaryota > Viridiplantae > Streptophyta > Magnoliopsida > Solanales > Solanaceae > Lycium > Lycium ferocissimum. The sequence goes on from NC_081349.1 coordinate 21,478,379, forward strand.
GCAGAGCTTCTTCGGATCAATCACTATCGTTTGTTTTCTTCCTTTTACCGACCCCAGTTTGCACCGGACAAACTTTACCCAGTTTTACCGTATACAGATAGTCCCCACACTTTCCGGACCGAGGTCATATCGGAGTAACGGGAAGTGGATGAATCGTGAAATCGGGGATCATATTGGCTCGTTCTTATCTTCTCGTTTTGGCGGGAACAGTTGTCACCTTCTTCTGCCACGTGTGGCATCCCGACAGGTCCAAGCTCTGCAACCGCCGTTACTCACGTCTCTTCAAATCACGTCTTCATTAATTACGGGACACGTGGCGCTCACCGATTGGTCGGGATTTGTAACCGCCGTGTGATCCAGGCCTATATAAAGCTCTTACCGCCTTCATTCCTCCATTTTTACTTCTTCATTTTCACTATCTTCACTTCAGTTTCTTTACTCCTTCACATTTGTTCTTCATTCTCATTTCACTAACTTCTTTTTCATCGTTGATTCTGTTATCTAATCACCCATATTTGTCATTTAAATCTGCTTGCAAGGAAACCGTTCCACTCTAGTGTCGCTTTGCTGATTGAAACGTTATTCGTTTTTCCATTTGTGCTTCATTTTCTTTACTTCACTGTTTCCATATTCTTACCTTCATCCCTTTATCAAATTTTCAAACTCTCTCACCCATCGCAAATGTCTGCCAATACTGAAACCACCTCCCGCAGATATTCCCTCGGTTTCCTCCCAAGGAGCTGAGCCGGTGTCTCAGCCGAAGGGAAAGAATGTGGCCGAGCCTACGGCTTTAGATATCATGCCGATCAAACCCAATTTCAATAAAGAGTTTGAAGCCGAGAAGCCTTCATTAGTTTCGGATAGAGGGTATGACGTAAGGCGATACCCCTCTTCCATCACCGAGGATAAGCTTGACCAGGTGTCCGGACCGACCGTGGATGGATAACCGTCCGGTGCAATTTGCTCCCCGGCCCGACGAATCAATTACCGACCACCGGGAGGGTTTTTTATATGTTTACACTTATCCTTTCACGTCAAGCTCGGAACCCGCAATCGATCCGGTCGTATTGGGAGATGTGCCGACCTACAATGTGACCCTTGCACAAATTGGTCCGATAACTGAGGACCGTAGCTTGCCTCCGGTTGTTGGCCAACAACGCCAAGAAACCATTCACGATGGCACATTTGATCCGCCTTTATTCCCCAAGACGATTCCGGGGAGGCGTAATAAAATTAGCCAAGAGAGGCCGGAATCCGATCTTCTAAAAAATGGACGAAGATAGAGACCGGGGCTGGTTAGAGCGCTTCGTTCGAGTGAGGACCTCAGATATTATTCCGGAGGAATACATGCCCTTCCTGGAAAAATGGAATGACAACCGTAAGTGTCTCGATCCCAATTTCATTAATTTATTCTTATATTCCTTCATTTAGTCCTTTGCGCTCACATTCCCCCTTTTCTTCTCAATAGCCATGGCATGGATACCCCCGGTCATCCCACATATGAACGAGTGGGTCGAGGCGCTCCTTGACCGGCATACACACGAAGAGTTGACATGGGGAATCTTGGCTCGTGGCCGATGGGTTGCTCAAAATCACGGTAACGCCACTTTGAGTTCGGGTATTATGTACTGTCTTTTTTCACTTTGAACGTTATCCCTAACCCCTTCGATTTTAGGTTTACCGGGCGGTTCAAAGAATCCTTGTACCCGGATCCCAGCGGAGCAAGTTATACCAGCACCGGCGTTCGATTCGGCCGGGTCATCCAGAATTATTGCTGCTGCCCAGAAACGAAGGAAACCTTCGGATAAAGGAGACAAATCAAGAAAAAGGGCAAGGCGCGTCGTCCGGTCTCTGAGAGACGAAGAAGAGTCCGACGTGATCATTCGGAGGGTCGGCGTGGCCCCCACCTTTGAGTCGGTCCCGGAGGAGGAAGTTGTTGCTCTACCCCCTTCAACCGAGGAAGGACCCTCCGTTTCGGCTCAGCTACCAGGTGGGGAAGAAATACTTTATCCAACACCTCTTAGGTCTATTGAGTTTATTGATATTATAGGTGAAGCCTCTTCCGAGGAGATTCCCCTGCAAAGACCACGTAGATCCGGACATGAGTCAACCGCAACCGGGACAAGATCGAGTCCGCACCGGTGCCGAGGCACCGTACAGACACCGCCCATTGTTCGCCGAGGACCCCGTCATCGAGCTCAAGCCTCTACTTCCGCCGAGGCCGCCGGTGTCGTTCCAACCACCCCCATCGCTCCGAGGTCTCGGGACAATCAGATGGTTTTATTTTTGGACACTCCTCCCGCGACCGGAGGCCGCGGTTTTGGCCATCTTCCAATCCCTCGGGTCACGAGGGCAGCTAACCGATCCACCGAAACCGGCGCAAGAGAAGGCCTAGTGCACATCTTTTCGACTCCTAGTGTGGAACCTAGGAGAACCAGATCAGTAGTAGTTACTGTCCCCGAAGATTGCAGTTTTTTATCTCGTTCGGTGGGAATAGTAAGCTACCTAAGGCCCCTTGTCTTGGAATCGGACAAAAGGAAGATGGCCGGAATCCCTTGGCAGAGCCTGATTAACGAAGGCATGCATGCGTAACGGGGCAAGATCAAATTCAGCCCATGCCTTGTATAATTTTGACGTGAGTTTCCGGTTTCTTACTTAATATCTTTGCTTCTTTTACAGAGTGTGGTGCTTGTCAACGAAGCCTTCATCCGGGCCCAACAAGAGGTTGATGACCTTAAGGGCCAGCTGGACGCCCAAGGTCGGGAAACGGAGAAGTTCCAGCATCTTTTGTAAGTAAAGGAAGAGGAGCTGAGCCGAGCAATGGCCCTCACAAACCTTCGACCTGAGCTGGATGCAACGAAGGCTGAGAACTTTCGATTAAAGGGCGAGCTAGCCAGATTTGTGGATAGGAACCGACTTCTGGAAGAAGAAAAAATCGGCCTTAGTCAAGATAACGCTCGGCTTTCTTCCAGACTTAGCGAGCTCAAAACCTCCATATCTCAACTCCGAGGGGAGCTAGATTCGGTTAAATCGGATGCCGTCAGCATGGCCGAGAGGCACCGATAGCTCGGATCCGAGATTGCTAATTATGCAGAGAGAATGAGGGTTTTTGAGCAAAAAGCTGAAGATAGGGCTCGAATGTACGATGAACTAAAAACCAGACTCGAGGAGACGACCGAGGCTAATAATATACTCAGAGCTGAGCTTGATTCGGCCAATCAACATCGGAATGTCCTCGATGAAGAGAGGAATGAATTCTTGGTTAAGCTGGCCCGGGCTGAAGCCGATTTGGCAGAAGCCTTAAAGAATGTGGAAACTGTCAAAGCCTACTCCACGGTTGCAGTGGAACATGAGCGGTGGAGATCTCGAAGAATCACCCTTGAGGAAGCCGAGCGTGGCTTTACCGATCTCCCAGCTCTTATTCGAGAGGCTAGAAGAACTGAGGAAGAAGCAAAGAGAGCTCTTGACTCCGACTCTGACGATTCTGAACAGACAAAGTCCGAGCATTCAGGTTCCAGTCATACCGGATAGGCCTGGGCTAATATTACCCTTTGTTTTGCCTTTACAGTATTTTGAGCTTCCTCAAATTTCAAGTGTGAAAGATTTGTATATGTATAAAAAGCGTATCCGTTTTGTTCGATCATTCTTTTGTTTGAATGTTTGTTATGATTCTTGGTCAAGTCGCGGTTTTTTCCGACTTGTTCAAACTTGTTCATTTAGAGTTTTTATCTCATCCGGTATGATTTATCCGGGAGTTGAATGGAACAGTTTGCCCGCGGGGCTTATTTATGCTTTGTGAATTCAGACGTCTCCGAATCACGTTAGGCATTTTTAGGGCCGATATTTTGTGGCTACTCATTTATCTTTGATTAGGTTCGGGCACCTGAATTTCTGCTTAACCGTTCGGGTGTAGCAATCCCCATTCGGGAGCATTAAGATTTAGGTTTGGCTTACTATAACCTTGTTACCTTTATTGTATTTCGACTGTAATGCCCGAAATCGGGTATGCGGATAAAATAACGCCCGAATTTCGGGGTGATGTGCTTTACTAGGAAGATAAATCCGAAATGTAACAATTTGATTTTCAATAAACTCCAAGTACTTGTACATCATACGAGGATTTTGTCCGTTTCCTTCAAGTTTTTGCCGTGGCAAATTCTAAGTGGAAACGATTCGCTCTGATCGTTTGGTCCTTACATCAAAACCTATCAAAGAAGGTCCGGAATTGATTCTTGCCATAGTGAATATTGGGGGACACATTCGCTTTTGATCGTTTTGGTCCTTACATCGAATACTACCGCCGGTAATCCGGTCCACAAGATCCCAGCGGTATCCGTTGTTGAAATTTCTTCCGTTTTCGCCTAGTCGGAATAAATCGAGACATGGGTGTCATGGCCCCCTAGTGCTTATTCGAACTGTGAAGTCGGGTAAGCACTATCAAGTCCCCACTCGTAGGGTGTTGTCTCGAATATCCGGTATTTATATTCTATTTTAGTAACATATTGTACTTGTTGTCTCATTAAAAACCTTGTTGGAAAACCCATTTGGGACAAAATCGAGCCAAGGAAAAGAGTGCAACACGTGTTTTCGTACCTAGCAAGTTAACTACGTCGAGCACGACTCCCCGCAAAGGGAAAAGGTAAGTGAATAAAATAAAAGTGGTCCATACCCTCAACAATAGTATCTCTTCAAACGAGCCACATTCTAGTTGTTGCGCAACCGTTGCCCGTCCATGGATTCCAAACCGACAGACCCTTTGCCCGTTATCTCGGTCACCTTGTATGGCCCTTCCCAGTTCGGGCCCAGTTTTCCCTCATTGGGGTTCTTGGTGTTCAAGGTAACTTTTCGAAGCACCAAGTCTCCAATTTGGAAATGCCGAAAGTTAGCTCTCCGGTTATAGTACTTTTCCATCCTATGTTTTTGAGCCGCACACGGATTAACGCGTTCTCGTAGCTCATCCGTGAGATCGAGCCTTACCGCCATGGCCTCCTCGTTTGATTCCGGTGGAATAATCCGGAACCGAGGCCGGGGCTCTCCGACTTCTACCGTGACGAGAGCTTTGGTCCCGTAGACCAACGAGAAAGGTGTTTCCCCCGTGCTGATTTTGACGTGATTCTATAACCCCACAAGCATTCTAAGAATATTTCTCCAAAGGGTGCTTTGACGTTTCAAGTCTCTTTCTCGCATTCTCGAATTATCGTTTTGTTCGCAGATTCCGCTCGTCCGTTCGCACACGATGATACGGAAAGCCGACACAATTTTCTTGATCTTCAATCCTTCAAGGAAATCATTGACTTTACCACCAACGAATCGGGGGCCGATGTCACAAGTGATTCGGCCTAATGCCGAACCGGCAAATAATGTGGTCCCAAACGAAGTCAATAACTTCCTTCTCTCGTATTTTCTCGAAGGTCGTGCTTCAACCCATTTTGAAAAATAGTCAATCATAAAAAAATAAAGCGGGCCTTACTCGGCGCCCATGGCAACGGACCAACAATGTCCATTCCCCATTTCATGAAGGGCCGTGGTGATATCACCGAGTGTAGTAGCCTCCGGCCGGTGAATCATCTGGGCATATCTTTGACATCCGTCACATTTCCGAACAAAATTCTTTGCATCTTCCTCCATCCGGTTCCAGAGGCACCGCTCTAATGATTTTCCGAACCAAGGCTTCCGCACCGGAGTGATTACCACAAGTACCCTCGTGTACTTCTCTCATCACGTACTCGGTTTCACCGGGGCCTAGACATTTGGCCAAAGGACCGAAGAAAGACCGTCGGTATAACTGGCCATCTACCAGGCAGAAGCGCGCTGCTTTAACCCTTAGTGATCGCGATTCCTTAGGATCATTGGGGAGCTTTCCATGCTGCAAATAGTCGATATACTTGTTACGCCAATCCCAATTTAAACCCATCGTGTTTACCTCAGCATGACTGTTATCTATTGCCGAGTTGATCAAGTGCACCACAATCCCGGGTTAATTTCTTCCCCTTCGACCGAAGATCCCAAACTCGGCCAACGATCGGCCGCAGCTCTTCGCTCCCTCGGTACATGCCGCATGGTCCATTCTTTAAATCGGTGAAGTATGACTCGGACCCTTTCAAGATACCTTTGCATTCGTTCATCCCGACTTCGAAGACGCCATCGACTCGGTTAACAACCAGGAGAGGAAATAGCATTTTGCTTCGATTACTTGCCCCCATGCTTCGAGCTAATTCCGGGCCCGCAATCATAGCCTCATACTCTACTTCATTGTTAGTTAATTTAATCGTCCTAATGGATTGCCGTGATCACATTCTCCGGCGGGGTTTTAAGGACGACTTCAAGCCCTAACCTCTAAGGTTCGAGGTTCCGTTCGCGCGTAATGACCAAATACCCGAGACTTTCCCCGGGTTAGGGAGGAGTTCCTTCTCCACCCTGGGATCACAGTCGGGGGTGAAATCGCCACAAAGTCGGCTAAGATTTGTGACTTGATGCCCGTCCGAGGTTTATATTCAATGTCATATCCGCTAATCTCTCAAATTTCATTTAGTTAGCCCGGCCCGATAATTCCATTATGCAAGATGTTTTTAAAGGATAAGTGGTCACTACACATACGGTGGCATTGAAAGTAAGGTTTGAGCTTTCTGGAAGCGCTTACGCTGCTAATGCCAATTTTTCAAGGTGGGGATAACGGGTCTCCACATCCCCCAATGTTCTACTCACGTAATAAATGAGAAATTTTGTACCTGATTCTTCTCGGACCAAAACTCCACTTACCGCTACCCCGACACGGCGAGGTAGAGAAAAAGTCGCTCGTCACTTTCGGCGTATGCAACAAAGCGAGGGCCGGACAAGTACTCTTTCGATTCTCGCAACGCTCTCACGAAAGACCCGGTGTCCAAGTGAAGTCACTCTTCTTCCTGAGTAAAGAGAAGAAACGGTGGCTCTTGTCTGAAGATCTCGATATGAACCGGCTTAGTGCCGCTATCCTTCTGGTAAGCCTTTGCACTCCTTTGACGTTATTTACCACCTCGATATCCTCGATTGTTTTGATCTTGTCCGGGTTAATCTCGATTCCCCGATTCGACACCATGAAACCAAGGAATTTACCCGATCGGACACCGAAAGCGCACTTCTCCGGATTGAGCTTCATATTATATCTTCGGAGCACGTCAAAGGTTTCCTGCAAATGTTTTAAATGGTCCTATGTTTCCAGGGACTTAACAACCATGTCATCAATATAAACTTCCGTTGTTTTTCCTATTTGTTCTTCGAACATCCCGTTAACTAGGATTTGGTAAGTCGCCCCCGCATTTTTAATCCGAAAGGCATGACATTATAGCAATAAGTCCCGTATCGGTGATGAAAGATGTTTCTCTTGATCCTCCGGTGCATCCGAATTTGGTTGTACCCGAGTAAGCATCGAGGAAACTTAACATCTCGTGCTCGACCATCGCATCGATCATTCGTCGACGCTGGGCATCGGAAATGAATCCTTCGGCACGCTTTGTTTAGGTCCTTATAATCCACGCACATTCAAAATTTATTACAATTTTTCGGCACCTCCACTACGTTGTCACCAATCCGGGTATTTTACTTCCCGGACAGAGCCTATTTTTAAAAGCTTTGTTATCTCATCCTTCACGAAGGCATGCTTTGATTCGCCACGGGCCTCCGTTTTCGCTCTCACCGGGGAAATCTCCCGTCGAGACTAAGCTTATGAGTTGTTACTCGGTGGCACACCGCGTCATATCTATATGCGACCATGCAAAACAATCGACATTAGCTTGAAGAAATTTAATTAACTTGTTCCCGAGCTCCGAGGTTAACCCCGTGCCTGCCTATACCTTTCGTCCGTAGATATTCGAACAAGATGACTTGCTCCAGCTCCTTATCGTAGATTTTGTCGCATCCGACTTATCCCATAGAAGACGAATGATCTAGGTATGTTGAAGTCGTCCTCTTCGGGCCCTAAGTCTAAGTTGTTTTGCTCCGCTGCCGGCCCTGTGATCGGTAATTGCTATTTGGCATCCTTGTTCCCGGATGATTCTTCCTTTTGATCCGGCTCTTTGAGTAGGGGGTGACGATTCTTCGACTGCGAACATCTCTCTTTGCCGGAAAAAGTTGTTCTCCCCGATGGTTTTCACCCTTTTGTCGGGAATTTCAGAATTTCGATGTAATGTAGACGCATGTGCCTCTCATGCTATGTATCCATGGTCTACCCAAGAATGCGTTGTATTTCATATCCCCTTCGATTACATAGAACGGTCCGCTGGATAGTGCCGTCAATGTTGACCGGCAAGGAAATCTTACCCTTCGTAGTTTCACTCGCCATGTTGAATCCACTAAGCACCCAAGCAACCGGCACGATCAGGTCGAGTAGCCTTAACTGTTCAACCTCTCTCCACCGGATGATGTTGGCCGAGCTACCTGGGTCAATTAGAATACGTTTAATTTGAGATTTAAAAACAAGAATAGAAATTACCAACGCATCATCAGTGCGCCGAACGATGCCTTCGCATCTTCGTCTTCGAAAGTGACGGAGCCTTCGGCATATGATCCCGTTGCGCTTTTTTCACAAACAATGAAACCTTGGCGCGCTTCATTACGGCCCTCTGTGAGCATCTCCGTACCCCCGATTATCATGTTGATTATACGCCGAGGTTTCACCGGTCAATTCGTTTGTTTCGACTCCTCTCTTGTAGTGGGTTTTTGCCCGCTCACTCAGAATTCACGAAGGTGCCCATTTTTTTCAAGCAAACGAGCCACCTCTTCTCTTAGTTGGCGACCGTCTTCGTTCGTGACCACGAGTTCCACGGTATTCACAAATCATGTTCGGGTCCCGTCGACCGGGATCCGACCAATGGCCTCGCCATTTTGCTTTTCGGAACGCAACCATGGCCGAAACAAGGTCCGAGGCGTTGACACTAAGTTATATTCTCGATATTCTCGGTGGGTCCTCGTTAGTGGCCGAACTTCGCATCACTTCTAAACGACAACCCCTCGCCATTCGACGGACGCTTCAGTTCTTCTATCTCCTCGTCGCCGAGAATCGATCGCACCGCACCCGACTTCTCCGTCCGAGTTTGTTTTCTCCGACCGAGATATGGCCGAGATCTTTCCCTCGATGACCGTATCTCCGGTCATAATTTTTTTCAGACCTCTAGATCCTTTACTTAGGTTTCTGGACCCGTGGAAGTTCGGCCGATCATCCTCCACCCGAATCTTGGACTTATATCCGTCAGGCACGTCCGCCAAGTCACACCGTATTCCAAGAAATTTTCCTTTAGTTTGAACGAGGCCGTAGAACTCCGGGGATTCCCTTTGGTGAATGCTCAGGTACCCCATTCTTCCGAATCGGAGGAGTTCCATCCGTTCCCTTTGAAAACGATTGACGAACTCCCGTAGTAACTCATCATCCCTTTCGGGCTATCCGAAAATATCCGCCTTACGGGCTCGGACCTTTTTGCTCTAGATGAGCCTTTATGAATGCATCCGCGAGCATTTCAAAAGAAGTGATGGAATGCTCGGGCAGATGGTCATACCAGGTCAATGCCCCTTTCGACAGCGTTTCCCCAAACTTCTTTAACAACACGGATTCGATTTCGTCTTCCTCGAGATCGTTACCCTTTATAGCACAGGTGTACGAGGTTACGTGTTCCTGAGGATCCGTCGTGCCATCATATTTCTGGATGTCCGGCATCTTGAACCTCTTTGGGATCAGCTTAGGAGCCACACTCGGAGGAAAAGGCCTCTGGATATACCTCTTCGAATCGGGCCCTTCCCTTTCGTAACGGGCGGAGCCCCGGGATTTGGTCCACCCGAGAGTTATAGGTCTCGACCCTTTTGGCTGAGTCTACCCGTTTTGCCAATGTCTCGAGCATTCTCACACTCCTAGCGGACGAACCAACTCGACCCATTGCTTTCGACCATTTGACTTTTCTCTCCGGTTCTATGAACACCCTTATTCTTTTCCGAGTCATTTTCATCCTCTTTCTCCGCAATCGGGCTATCGCAACTCCTTGCTCGCAATAATAGTCGCTCTTTGTTCCGCAAATTTCAAAAATAAGACGCAAATTAATATTATCCGGGCATCTAGCACTTTTTGGCCATGTGCCGGGTCAAAGTTGACGTAACTGAAAGTATTTAAAGGATGGTGGTCGGCCGAGCGTTCTCTCTGGTTCATGGTATTTTGTCGGTTCGAGGCCCTCCTCGAATCGACAAAATTCGGCCAACGGGTTCACCGGTGACTTCCGTAACCCGATGTTATCGTTTTCGCCACAATCTCATTGTCGACGTGACGCATTTACATCGTTTGCCATTTTGTCCGTTTTTATGAGACTAACAAAGAACCGAAATCTTTATGTGAACAAATAGACAACCGAGATCAAGACCACAATTATCCTAGCCCACGCGGGCGCTAAACGTTTTTACCCCGAAATTGGATAATAAGTTAAATTTATAAATGTTAAATAGTGTGTATAGGATATGTGGCTTTTTAAGTTATTCTTCGATTAACAAAAGATATGCGTTTGTGATTTGCTTATAAAATGACTTAAGTACAAATTCGATATGATAATGATCGGGTGAAGATTTGTTAGATTATGCTTTGAAGCTAAGATTTTATATATATATTTTGTGCAATGTTGAATGGAGTGATTCAATGAACTATTTAAGTCGTAAACCGACCAAAATACAGGAGAAATCAAAGTGAGAGAGAGAATTTTTAATATATATCTTCAAAGTACAAATCTTGGATCTAGAAAGCCAACCCTCAAAAATAAGGAAATCCCCCTATTTATAGTTTTCCTCTATGCCCTTCTATACATCATGGAGCCCCTTTTTAGGATAAAGAAAACCTAATATGGATAAGGTTAGGTCGTACGTCCCGACACCCGTAACCGGTCCACGGTAATAAGATTTTCACACGTGGCGGGCGAATAATCGAATATCCGACCAACGCCGCGACGTAATGGTCATGAAGAAACGGAAGTTAACGGCCCACGATCGATTTCGCTTATATTCGAACCGACAAACGGTCCACGATCAACCGCTATGTAATAACCGGACTTCGGATCGACTACGATAAGGAGTTATCTTCGGATACAACGAATTTATGCAGAGCCTCTTCGGATCAATCACTATCGTTTGTTTTCTTCCTTTTACCGACCCTGGTTTGCACCGGACAAACTTTACCCGGTTTTACTTTATACAACTATATGCAGTATTAATTCTATTCTTCCTACGAAAATCCTTAACCTTATTGATAGAACAAATGCGTAACTTCATTTGGGGAACTACTAACACCAAGAAGAAACTTCATCTGATTAATTGGGATACCATAACCACTAGCAAAGAGATTGGTGGTTTAGGAATACGTAAGGCTAAATCTAAAAATCATGCTCTGCTTTGTGGTCTGACTTAGAGACTTTTAACACTTTTAACAAACCCCCATGCCCCTTGGGTTAAAGTGGTTACCCAAAAGTATGCTAATGGTCAAGCCAGTAGGAGCAATTCTTTTATATGGAAGACCATTCTAAAGGGTTGGCAAATATGTAATAAGTGTATTCGTTGGAACCCTTCTTTAAACTCGAAAATTAACATTTGGTATACAAAATGGATACCCAACCTTGATGCCTTAAGGAACTACCTATATGGTCCTTTGAACAGTTCAGATACGAACATTCAAATTCACTATTTAGGGGTCTGCCTAACCAGTGGCGGATCCAGGATTTCCACTCAGGATGTTCGGAAAAACAACTGGACCACTTGACCTTACTTTTGCATTTATTAGGTGTTGGTTAATATATGTACCTGAAATAAAGTAAAATTTACCCTAAATATACACTGTAATTTTTTGCTCAGGGTGTTCGGGTGAACACCTGGGCCATGACTAAATCCGTCCCTGTGCCTAACCCCCATCACAAAGGTGGCTTAATTATAAAAATAAATAAATAAATAAATCACCATTTATGTAAAAAAATGTTTGGGACCTGGCGAAACTCTCCTTTGACAAACCCCAAACTGTGCCACGACACATTAGGACCATAACACCTCCTCTACCAATAACATCCCTGATACTACCCTTTAGGCTCCAAAGAATATTGTCACTAGATTCTCCACTACTTCTTGTTAACAAATCATTGAAGAGTCTGTATCCTTGACCCTCAATTTTACATGGCTATGGAAACTTATGTGCCCTAATAAAATGAAGTTTCTTCTATGGCTTTCCTATCATAATAGGATCCCTATTAGAACTTTTCTTCACCATATTGGCTGAATATTGATGATAGTGTTATAAAAATAAATGTGATATCTCAAAAAGAAGTGTCCACATTTATTTCTACAAAAATAGTGTCTAGGTTCCTCTCGTATGGCTGTGTAACAGACCATTTACGAGTCATCTTTGAATTATGAAATACCTTTTTTGACTTGGATTCTTTATTAGCCATTATTCTAATATTAATTCCAACGTTACATGACAATCCAAACATCTTTGCATTTGGTTTTGTAACATTTCTTTGATTACCATTTTAATCTCCTTTATGACACCTTTGACAGTAGCAAACCTTGTTGATGACCATGAGATTTCATCCTGATGGTTTGATTGTGGTTCACCTATATATATTTGCTGTCTTTCTCCTTTTGTTTACACAACAAGAAAGACAATTCTTCCTCCCATATTTGTTTCTTTGGGTTTTATATATATTAAAAGAAATCTTTGTTAGATTCTCCTAGTTTTATACTAGAAGAGCTTGTTGAATCCTGGGGGATACACCCATACCGGGTGAAATATCCTTAAGGACAGTGTCTTTTGACACGCCTCAAGCTACAAGAGTGTCTGTGATTTCTGTAATATTTCCAACAATCTTAAGGATATTTTTGACTTTGTTCTTATGAAGGATACCAATTACGAACGGTATAACATTTCTACTATTGCTTATGTTTTTGTATAACATAATATCAAGAATAAAGGTATGTGCTCAAACTTCTTGATATATGTTAGTGTCTATATATAAAAGTTTTACATATGTATGTTAATGATTTTGTCTTTACTGGCATGAATTAGTTTTTGCTTATACCACTTGATGTGTATTTGGGGTACATGTATTTAAGTAATTTTTTATTACTCAATTTTGACGGACAGTGACATATGAAAAATAATGGTTACCTATATGGTTGAGGAAGTTAAAAGTAACTACGTGTGTATTATATTTTAGACCTTACAAATGTGAGATCTTTGTGGTAACAAATTATATTATGATATATTGTATTTTTGGTTGAAGAACCTTATGATAAAAACAAATATATATATTTGCATAGCTCTTGGTCATTTGGGTGAATGTTGAATAATGATTGGTCTTTCTTCATATAACCATGAGCAATTTATTTGAGACCAAGCTTTAATGGAAATAATAATTATTTTGTGTCGCAAATTAAGTCAATATATTCCTCAATGTAGAAGAAGATTCGGAAAAATGATAATCCTGGTAAGTAAAATAAAATTGACTAAGCGGATGATATAAATTATTGTGGTCATTTCTCAAGCGAATCTTGTGGCTAATGTGAGAGATTTTGTGTTAGACTTTGGTGTTACTGAGCATATTTGTGCTAACATAATTTTGTGTTCTACACCCAAGTGGAAGAAGAAGAATGATTTATTTATGTTGGTGATTCTAGAACTACTTAAGTTCTTGAAATGAAAAAGTTCTTCTTACAATATTTTTTTTTTTAAAAAAAATAGCAGTAACTGAGGTGGTGCATCTTCTTGATAGTGAACTAATTTGATTTCTGTGAGATTATTAGGAAAAGTGGGGGTGAAAGTTTCATTTAAATCTAATAAATCTTGTGTTAACCAAAAACAATGTTTTTATAAAATAATATTGTAACCATGATGTATATGTCTCTAATTTTTTCAAGATGACAGATTTAATATTTTGTGTACTTGATTGATTATATGATTTATTTAGATTTGAGCATGTTAGTTGAAAATGCGAGTTTTAAGGTTTTCTTATGTGAAAAAAAAAAATCTCCAAAGTTATTATTTTAAATATTATATTAATGGATCTTTGCTATATTAATCATATGTTTGAATATGTTTCTTATATAACCGATCATTTGAATGTTTTTGAAATTCGATTTATTTTCTAACCATAATGATGTATCTTTGAATTCAAAGGTGAAAAACATGTGCACTCGATACTATTATCCACATCGACAAGGTCTTTGAAGGCTTTTGTGTTGATATGATTTTTCTAATAGCCTTAATGACTTTCATATAACAGTTACAAAATGTTAATCATTTGATCCATTAAAATCATTAAAGTCAATTGCTATATTGTCGTTATCAAAAAGGTGCTTAAGATGTTATAAGCTATAAAATTAGCCTGCAATTATTTGTGTTCTTCAGCTATATATACTATGTTTAGATTGAAATATTTGAAAGTGTAGGGGTGTCTTGCTAAAATTATGCTAAACGATGCTAAGAAAAGAAAAATAGGTTTTAAGATTTTTAATTGCATGTTGATACAGTGTTGCATCACATATTTTAGAAATGATGATTTCAAAGAAATCTTTGGATGATGATTTCTACTCCTCTATTGTTGACAATATTGGAATTAATTATTGTGAATTGTTGTTGTACTAGAGAGATAATATGATGCAGAGATAATATGATGCTAAGTGGATCTCAAAATTTACATGTGGTTATGTGTTTATTCTTGGTGGGATGCCATAACATGAAAACCAATTAAATGGAATTTACTATTTTGGAGTTGATTGGTGATGAGGCTAAGTGGTGAAGAGACTCTTTGTAAGTATTCCTATTGGAATAAAACCAACAACTTTTGTGTCTATACATTGTGGTTGCTAAAAAGAATAGCCGTAGTGAAAAATAAACATTTTATTGGCAAAAATAGACTCATTCATTTGAGACATAATGTGATAAAGCAAAATTGCTATGAGATGAAATTGTTTATGTAAATTATGTGAAGTCGGAGGTGAATCTGATCAATTCACAGACAATAAGAAACATCGAGGGGAATGGAATTTTTAGTCAATTTGAGAAGATCAACAATGATAGTAACCCAAACTATGTGATTGGAGATCCCATGAATTAGGTTCATATGGGTAATAACAAGTCATTAGTTGATCAAGTGTGCACTATAAAAATTATGTCCCTTCCTACGGTGTGTGAATATAGTGCAATTCTGCAAGGCAAAGTGAGGCTGAGTTATAAACTCTTAATCCATTACCATATCCTTTATAGGTGGTGTATTGCTCTGTAGAGTACACTTGATGGGTGGGCCTATATGAGTGTGGAGTGGTGCCGCTTCTATGAAATTGTAACGGATTTCTAGAGCACTCATGAATACCAGGACACGCGCATGACCTCTTAGCGCAAAACCGCGATAACGACAAAGATTGTGCGAGTATGATGTTATAGAATAAGACCCTGACTTACAAAAGAATTCTTCGTTCATAGAAGTTCTAAACTTCACCAATTATTCTGTAAGTTTATACTTATTTTATCTAGGTCTGGTTCATAGTCTACGCGACACCAGATTCGACGCATTATGCTCTTTTGTGAGAACCCAGCAAAACTTCTCATTTTATTCTATTTCAAAACTTCTTATTTGATTTTATTCCTTGTTATTCTTTTTGAGATAGTGGGGGATTGTTATAAAAATAAATGTGATATCTCAAAAAGAAGTGTCCACATTTATTTCTACAAAAATAGTGTCTAGGTTCCTCTCGTATGGCTGTGTAACAGACCATTTACGAGTCATCTTTGAATTATGAAATACCTTTTTTGACTTGGATTCTTTATTAGCCATTATTCTAATATTAATTCCAACGTTACATGACAATCCAACAGATCTTTGCATTTGGTTTTGTAACATTTCTTTGATTACCATTTTAATCTCCTTTATGACACCTTTGACAGTAGCAAACCTTGTTGATGACCATGAGATTTCATCCTGATGGTTTGATTGTGGTTCACCTATATATATTTGCTGTCTTTCTCCTTTTGTTTACACAACAAGAAAGACAATTCTTCCTCCCATATTTGTTTGTCGGGTTTTATATATATTAAAAGAAATCTTTGTTAGATTCTGGCTCCTAGTTTTATACTAGAAGAGCTTGTTGAATCCTGGGGGATACACCCATACCGGGTGAAATATCCTTAAGGACAATGTCTTTTGACACGCCTCAAGCTACAAGAGTGTCTGTGATTTCCGTAATATTTCCAACAGATAGTGCCCGGTCTGTGCCCTAATTCCAAAAAACTATGGACCACTTTAGGTCTGTCCACTAGAGTGCACTCACACCACCACTGGTTAGATGCTATAAGAACTGGATCCCCACCCCTTCCCCAACACATCAACAAATGGGAAGATCTTTATGCGTTTGTTATTTGGAATATTTGAATCACCAAAAATGCAAACAATCAGAATAACACTAGTTTTGAGGTTAATTACTATAACACTGTTTCGCGAGCACCGGAATACCACCTCCTAATGGGGGGAAATATTCTCTACTACCCTAAGAAATCAATCAACATTAGATGGCATCCTCCTCCTTAGAATTGGTACAAGTTGAATATTGATGGTGATTTTTCCCTTACATCACAAATGGGAGGTATAGGAGGTGTATTCCGAGATATTTCAGGCGAATGGATAGCAGGCTTCAATGGATCTACACCTGCAAATTCTCCACTACAGGCATAACTCCAATCTCTCCAAGAAGGACTGCACATTGCTCTAGACAGGCAACTATTTCCTCTGGAAATAGAGACAGACTGCATAGAGGTAATTAAAGCCTTAGATCAAGGGAATGCAACTTACAATACCTTAATATTGTGCTGCAGATGGTTAATGCACCAGGGGAAGGAAGTACTGCTGCAGCATAACTTTAGGCCAGGAAACAAGGTGGCGCATGTGTTAGCAAAGGAGGCATCCAAAACGTCCACCTTGAAGAATGTTCAACATTTTGTTATTCCTCCCTACTATGTTCGATCTCCATCTTTTAGCATGTGATAAAACTAGTTCTACAGTAGCTAAGAAGGATCTTGATGAAAGAAACTGTAATGTTTTGGCTTGTTTGGGAAACAAAAGTGTCCTAAGTGACACAAGTTCAGGTTGTAATATTTCTATTACGCGTAGTTAATATAATATTATCCTTGCAGTGCAAAAAAAAAAAAGAGAGAACATATAAAGAAACTCAAAAGCTAAACAACTACCGAAAGATGTGGTTAAATGAGATATATAAAATTCATTTATCCTTAATTAGAGGATTGGATTTGTTAACTGAATCATACTATCCTTTCAATTAGGCAAGATATAATGTGTGTGTATATATATATATACACACACACACTCTTCACGTATCCATTAACTCGAAGTCTAGAATTTGATTACTAGATTTTCTTTTTCAAATAATTTTGGATTACTAGAGTAACCAGCAAGATAAAACAACAACAACAACATACCTAGTGGAATCCCACAATGTAGGATCTGGGGAAGGTAAAGTGTACGCAGACCTTACCCCCAGCTTGAAAGGTAGGGAGGTTGTTTCCGAAAGACCCTAGGCTCAAGAGATAACATGGCAAAAAGGTCAGATAAGGACAAGCATATCAAAGCAATACGAAAATAAGAAATAACAAAAGCGAGAAAGTCATAATCAAATAGTCTGGAAAGAAAGGAGCAGTAGCTACCATAGATAAATAAGATAATCGAAGTACAAGACCCAACAAATATAAGCAGAAATTAAAGGGAAACAAACGAATGAGCAAAACTATGGCTACTAGTATGAAGGAATAAGCAAGACTACCTACTATCTTTCTATCCTAATCTGAGTCCTCCACAACCTCCTGTCTAAGGTCATGTCCTAGGTAAGCTGAAACAGTGTCATGTCCTCTCTAATCAACTCTCCCTAGTACTTCTTTGGCCTACCTCTACCTCTCCTGAAACTGTCCACAATCAACCTCTCACACCTCCGCACTGAGGCATCTGTGCCTCTCCTTTTCACATGCCCAAACCATCTCAGCCTCGCTTCCCGCATCTTGTCGTCCACTGATTTCACTTCCACCTTCTCCCGCATATCTTCATTCTTAATCTTATCTCTCCTAGTATGCCCATACATCCATCGCAACATTCTCATTTCTGCGACTTTCAGCTTCTGAAGGTGAGAGTTTTAGATTGGTCAACACTCCGCCTCGTACAACAAATACGGTCTAACCACCACTTTGTAGAACTTGCCTTTAAGCTTTGGTGGCACTTTTTTGTCACACAGCACTCCAGAAGCGAGCCTCCATTTCATCCACCTACACCAATACGATGTGTAACATCATCGTCGATATCCCTATTTTCTTGTATAATAGACCCAAGATACTTGAAACTTCCTTTCTTTTGGATGGCCTGGATACCAAGCCTTACTACCACGTCAGCCTCATGTAGTACGCCACTAAAGCTGCACTCCAGTTACTCTATCTTGGTCCTACTCAACTTAAATCCTTTAGACTCCAACGTCTGTCTCCAACCCTCCAGTTTAGCGTTAACTGCACTGTGAGTCTAGCCAATCAAGACTATGTCATCCGCGAACAACATACACCAAGGCCCTCACCTTGGATTTATTGTGTCAATCCATCCATCACCAAGGCAAATAAAAACAGGCTAAGAGCTGATCCCTGATACAACCCCATCAGAACAGGTAAGTACTTCGAGTCTCCTCCTACTGTCCTTACCCTGGTCTTGGCTCCATCATACATGTCATTTATCGCTCTAATGTACGCCACAGGTACACCTTTATCCTCCAAGCATCTCTATAAAACCTCCCTTGGAACTTTGTCGTAAGCCTTTTCTAGGTCAATGAATACCATGTGTAAGTCCCTTTTCCACTCCCTATACTGCTCTACCAATCTCCTTACAATATGAATGGTTTCTGTAGTAGAGTGCCCCGGTATGAATCCGAACTGGTTCTCTGACACGCTTCTCCTCACCCTCATTTCCACCACCCTTTCCTACACTTTCATAGTATGGCTAAGCAGCTTGATACCTCTATAGTTGTTGCAGCTTTGAATGTTGCCCTTGTTCTTGTATAAAGGAATCATTGTACTACACCTCCGTTCTTCGGGCATCTTCGCCGTCTTGAAAATGACATTAAACAACCCAGTCAGCCACTCCAAGCCTACCATGCCTACACTCTTCCAAAATTTCTCAGGGATCTCGTCAGGTCCAGTAGCTCTTCCCTTGCACATCCTACGAACAACACCCTTAAGCTCCTTAACGTTTATACTCCTATAATATCCAAAATTGCGACGCCTGTCAGAGTGCTCCAAATCTCCCAACACAATATCTCGGTCCCCTTTTTCGTTCAAAAGTTTATGAAAGTATGACTGCCATTTTCGTCTAATGTGAGCTTCCTCCACCAACACTTTGTCATCCTCGTCCTTGATGCACTTCACTTGATCCAGACCGTGTGCCTTTCTATCTCTCGCCTTGGCAAGCCTGAATAACTTCTTATCCCCACCTCTATCCTCTAGTTCTACATAAAGGCGTTCAAAGGCTGCCATTTTCGCCGCCGAAACTGCCAACTTCGCCTCCTTTCTCGCCATCTTATACTTTTCCCTATTTGTATGCCCCAACTTGGGAAATCGTGCGGGTACCTACCATTTCTCACCTCGGTAGGCTAACCCTTTCCCAATTCATTCATTCGACCACAATAAATTAATCAAGGCAACGAGATAATAATAAAGATAGTGAATAAGTACGGAAATAATACACATATAAAAACGCGCTACGAATTCACCCGCGGCCTCGGATTTCCCAACGGAGGTCTATCTGACCAAGTCAACCCCCAATGGCCTAAAGCCAAGTTCCCAACCCAAGTTCTAAAACTGTCACACCCTTACCAGGAGTATGACGGGCTTCGACCCGTAGGACGGGAACCATCTGACTTATCCGTTACTTTGAACATTATAAACCATAACTCAAAGAACACCTGCACGCAGAAAAGGCCCAACATAGGAATATTCGATCATTCAGCACATATGTTCATATGCGGACCGACCAGGTCGCCACAACATAACGTATATCATAAAAGTCGGCAAAGCTAACAACAAAGTATCAAGAGCTCAAAATAAGGCCGACAAGGCCACCAATATATTATACAACAATATGAACCGGTGGAGCTATAAAACATCAAACTGTACACACACGTCTACGAGCCTCTACATAGAATACAAATGATCATAAGGACTATACCAAATAGACCAGCCCTCCGAAGTAAGTGGAGTGCTCTTGAGAATTCGCCGATAGAACACCTATGGGTCCCGATCCGTCTCCTCGTCTACTGCGGGTACGAGCGGGCGCCGTCCACAAGAAGGACGTCGCACAAATAATATACTGAGTATGTAAGACATGAATAACAACATAATATAGATATGAAAGGTAACATGGAATATGAGAGATAACATGTACATCTGGATGCCTCATAAGGCGGTGTCATGCATGCTTAGCCTTTTAAAAAAAATATTTTTTATACATATATATAGTACCATACCCAGCCATTAAGGCTCGGTGTCATATATATATATAGTATCATGCTCGGCCATTAAGGCTCGGTGTTATCATCATTAGCCCGCATCCGGGGCAATATCATAATATGCCTACTGCAGTGGTGTGCACATCTACGTGCCATGCCCGGCCGACTATAGCGCGGCGCGGTGTGAGAAAATACATACATATATATAAAGCATGCGTGAGAGCCCAATCAAAAGCTGCAACTATATCGGAGTGACGTAAGGTCGGTAGCCTCCGATTATATTATGGATCGATCATCATCATTTATCCTACCTTGAAGGAACAAGGGTCATAAGGTGAGATTACCAACAATGAAGGAAATTAAGAAATTGCAAAGTAAGTTCAATTACCTCATAATAATATAAAGCTCATGTACTTGGAAGTCTCTATGAATAAAATCATCTCATAATACCATGAAATCCGTATGCCTTGGAGCTTTGATAAATAAATCCCTCATAATCATCGTCATGGTTATCATAAAAAAATTATTCATTTTTAGCACCATAAAAACTTTAAAAGTCATGTATCTCTAACATTCTTGGGAGGATTTTTATAGAATTCATGCATGGGTTGGTAGGAAAAGAATCATGCCTTTAAAAGAAAGAGGAATAGCCTTAACATACCTTTTTGGTCGCCTTAACTTTAACTATCAACGCTTGTCCTCCCAGGCTCGTAAATCTATATTCAAGAAAATTTACACTATTGTTAGACTCACCTTTATACGCTTATCTTAATCCTTCAAATAAATCTTTCTAGAGGTTGTCAAATTCGAGCAAAGATCTCCCTATTTATATGCCTAGCCCGAAATCATAATTCAACAACCAACAACAATAACAACAATACCAGCATCCATAAAATCATCGCTAACACCATTATGTATCATAAAACATCCCTTATGATATTTTCCAATTTCCACAACTAACCAACCCGCTATATGATTATTTAACGACTTTATCTTCGTGAATAAACCAAAAGTAATATTAATAAGAAGAGATTCATAACTTATTATTGTTAAGACAGCAATATCTTCAATATCCACTTTGAATTCATGCCAAAATCCACCGCAAAACAATACTAGAACCATAACTATACGCTTCTCGAGCCTCGGTTAACCAAAATCACTTTAAACCCTCGGCCTACTTTATGACATAATTGCCCTTTGTGTGTTTGAGCCTAAAATCTGATTTTTGGTGAAAAAAGGGGGGGAGGGGGGGGGGGGGGGGTTCCCCTTTTATAAGGTTCTAGATTCGGGTTGGGTCACTGTAGCACGCGTTTCTGCTCTATCATCCTAACTTGTGACGTCCATAATTCTCTACTCCGATGTCGTATCGACGAGTGATTTATTGAGTTAGAAACTAGACTCGACGAACTTCATTTTAGGCTTTCGAAATACCTTAAAACTCCTAATATACTAGGAGATATACCCCTCCAAATTTGACTAAAAATCTGCCCAAAATCCTGCCAACTTTTTTCAAATTTTTGTCAAACTTATTTTCTTCGATTTGCTTGATCCCGAAATCTTTCGAAACTCTCCATACATGATATTTATCACTAATCATACTTGATAATGGTCATGTCCTTTGGTTCCAAGGTTCTCCTTCCCGGTTACGACTTACAAGATCATAATTCATCTTTTACTTAAACAATATACTTAATAATGCTTTGTTCTTCACACTCCAAAGTTGTTTTACCTAGCCATAGATCGACATACTTACATGCAAATTTAACCAGTGCTTCTCTGAGGTACAAGGTGTAACACTGAAAGTGCGAGGTGGAACAAAAGCGCTTCCAATTGCATTGGGAACCGAACCAAACACATTGCCAAGTCATAAATGACTATCCGGACCTCTCGGAATAGACAGAATTTTGAAAAAGGTCCGTTTACTCAAAAGTTAACTTTAGGTCAGACAGATTCCACCTTGAGGCTCAAACCTCCAAAAGTCACTCTAAAACACGCTCGATGACCTAGGGAAAGGTCAACAGGGGTAAAAGGATCATTAACACTATAACGACCAATTGGGTCATTACATTGTTCGTCTGCTTCACTTCATCATCCTTGCTGTCTACAACTTCGCATACGCCTGCTTCTTTGCTTCTACCGTCCCTTGGACTTCTTCATTCCACTACCAATGCCCTCGATGCCCATCACGACTCCCTCTTGAGACCACTAATACCTCTCTAGTTGCTTCCCTAATGCACCTGACCGTCCTATCCCACATACTGCTCGCATCCCTCGTACTTTCCCACGCCCCCATAGCCATCAACTTCTCTCTTATATCTAGGATACTAGACAAAGTCAAACTCCCCCACTTGATCCTCGATCGGTCATCCACGACTGTCTTCTTCTTCTTCCTCTTTATCTCCAAATCCATCACCAATAGCTTATGCTGGGTCATAAGATTCTCACTCGGAATGACCTTGCAGTCTTTACAGAGACTTTTATCATCTTTTCTAAGGAGCAAAAAGTCTATATGCGTCGTAGCCACGGAGCTACGGAAGGTTACCAGCAAGATAAACATATAGATTAACTCTCTCCCTGATCCATTTTTATCTAACTTATCCTGCCTACGAGAACCATGAAACTCAGTTTTTCCTTAATTCTCCTCTCTACCCTTTTCATTTTGTTTGTTCTTTCCACTAATGTATAATGTGAGGATTGCTTGAATTCATATAAGGAGGCAATAGCGCATCCGTTCATATGTTCAATACTATAATACGCCTCAGCCCATTTAGAATTGAACATCTAAAATGTGGGATGGACATTATGTTAAATTATGTTAGATCTAAACTTTTAGACGAGGTATTCAATCTTCTAATGTATTGCAGTTAGAATTTTGTCAATAAGGCTATCATTCAATTCATTGTTTGATGCTTTTCATATTAAGGAACAAGAGTAAAGAGAAGGGATAAGGGTAAGAAAATGTATTCAATCACTTGCTGAAGGGGACGAAACTATGACATATCTCGTATAAAATATACTTATGATTAATCTGAAGATATTCATATTCGCAATATAATTGTATGCTTCAATTTCAAATAAGTTGGAAATTTGTTATATTAGAGCGTGTTTGGATTGACTTATTTTAGGTGCTTCTAAGCCAAAATAACTTTTAAGCATTTTTGTATTAGTTGGTAAGATAAAAAAGTGTTTTTAAGTCAAACTAACAAAAATCAGCCAAAAACCACAAGGTAGGATTAGGTTGCTCCATTTAACGATTAGAAAATCACTGCCCGACTCTAGTACACAGCCTTATGATGATAACTTTTCAAAGTTACTAGAATGCGCAAATGTGCGTAGTTTACTGTTCATATTATTAAATTTTAATATTTTCATACATTATAAACTCTATCTGTTTTTTTTTTTCTTTTGTTTTGGGGGGGTAAGGGGGTGGGGATGAGGGGGTGGGTGGGTACCGCTATGGTGAGGTTAGTTCTATTTGCTAATGTCTAATGTGGTTTTGCACTTTTATTGCTTTAAGTAGTTTCCCCGCACATGCGTTGGACGTGTATGTCAAGTCGTATTGTACATGTTCTTGCATTGTGAAATAAGATTCATATTAATTCTTACAAACAAAATTGAATAAACAATTCTACATGAAAGAACAAAGTACAAGATTACCTGAATAATTAATGTGGATCATAGTATGGTGACTTGCTTGCCAAGATCAAGATTGATTGGATATAGATTGAATCTACGAAAATGAACAATCAAATTTTAAGAATCCATGCGTGTTTCTTATTTATTTTGATTTTATGAGGTACAAACATGTCACTAAGCGTATTCTTACCTAATACTAATTTAAATACATATGCTTGAATAATAAGGAATAAGAGCTCGTTTGGATTATCGAATTAAAAGTTGATAATAAGCCTCAACTGTTTAAGAAAAACACTTTTAGGTGTTAAAACTGATAATAATCAATTAATGTGTTTGATATAAGCTGTTGATAAGCACTCTTTCTATAAAAATGACTAAGATGTCATTAAAGCTGTTTATATAAAATCTAAATTGAATGTATTTTTACATAGAAAAAGAGAAGAATGACGGAAAAAATAATACAGAGATAATTTAGTGTTAAGTTTTAGAAAGAGCATTTTGGAGATTACAAAATATACTAAAGATAAAATCGTATAAGGTTTGGTCAAACCAAAAATCCTTATAAGTTGTAAAACGTTGGGGTTGACGAACTCATGACTTTTGGTGTTTGCCAGATACGTAAATAAATCAAAAAATACTTTCAAGATAATTTGTCAAGTTTATAAGCTTAGACAAGCAGCCTCTTAGTACTACATGATGTGACACGTATAAATTTAAGGAAACAAAATAAATAAACACTATATATATGATTATATCTTGGCTAAATGAAGAATCTGAACTTAGTCACATCATCATTAATAATGCGAATACTACTAGGAAAATACATTTTCAAAAGCTTTGTTACCTCATCCTTTACGAAAGCGTGCTTTGGTTCTGCCATCAGCCTCCTCTTCTGCTTCACCAGGGGAAATCCCCCGTCGAGGCTGAGCTTGTGAGTTGTTACTTTCGGTGGCACACACTGTGTATGTCCATATGGGACCATGAGAAATAATCGGCATTAGTTTGAAGAAACTTAATTAACTTGTTCCTGAGCTCCGAGGCTAACCTCGTGCCCAAGTATACCTTTCTATCCGGTAGATATTCGAATAAGATGACTTGCTCCAACTTCTCCACTGTAGACTTGGTTGCATCCGAGTCATCCGGAAGACGAATGATCTGGGTACATCGAAATCATCTTCTTCATACTCGGGTCGGAACCTATTTTGCTCATTGTCGAACCGTACACTTTAGTTTGTTAGAATCCTTGCCACCGATTGACTCATCCTCTTTTGGACCCCGTTTTTTAGGAATGAGTGGCGCTTCCTCAACCGCGAACATCTCCCTTTGCGGCGGGGGCGTTTCTCTGATGGTTTTACCCTCCGGTGTTGGAAATTTCGGTGATGTAATGTCGATGGGACGACCACGATGCTATGTATCCACGGCCTACCGAGCAAAGCATTATACTTCATGTCTCCTTCGATAACATAGAACACCATCTGCTGAATGGTGCCGTCAATGTTGACCGGCAAAGAAATCTCTCCCTTCATGGTTTCACTCGTCATATTAAAACCACTGAACACTTGAGCCACCGGTACAATCTGATCGAGTAGTCTCAGTTGTTCGACCACTCTCCACTGGATGATGTTGGCCGAGCTACCTGAGTCAATCAAAATACGTGACTTGTGATTTAAAAATAAGAAACGAGTAAAATTACCAAAGCATCATTGTGCGGTTGAATGATGCCTTCTGCATCTTCATTCTTTGAAGGAGACGGTACCCTCGGGCACGTAATCTCGGCTCCGCTTCTCACGTACAATAGAGATTTTTGTCTGTTTCATCACCGGCCTTCGAGAGGCGTCTGTACCACCGATTATCATGTTGATTACATGCTGAGGTTCCACTAGTTCAGCCCGTTTGTGGGATTCCTTTTCCTTGCAATGGCTTTTAGCTCGTTCGCTCAGGACCTCTCGAAGGTGGCCATTTTTTAGTAACCGAGCCACCTCCTCCCTCAATTAGTGACGGTCTTCAGTTCTGTGCCCATGAGTTCCGTGGTACTCATATATCACGTTTGGGTCCCGTTGACCAGGATCTGATCTCAATGGTCTTGGTCATCTTGCTTCTGCGACACGACCTATGACCGAGACGAGATCTGTGGTATTGATGCTGAAATTGTACTTCGATATCCTCGGCAGGTCTTTGTTGGTAGCCGAACTCCCGGCATCACTTCTAAATGATAGACCTCGACTGTTCGACGGGCGCTCGGTCCGTTTATCACCACGACTGGAGAATTGACTGGGACCAACACTCATTTTTTTGACCTGAAGCATGGCTTTTCCGAATGAGAGTACGGCCAATACCTTTCCCCCGATGGTCTTGACTCTGGCTTGTAACTTTTCCTTGATCTCTCAGTGCTTTTGCTCATTTTTACGGGTCCTGGGGGGAGCCCGAACTGATCATCCTCTACCCGAATCTTTGATTCATACCTGTTATGAACGTCAGCCCAAGTCACGACTTCATATTCCAACAAGTTTTCTTTCAGCTTGAATGAGACCGTCGAGCTTCGAGGATTAAGCCCTTTGGTAAAAGCCTGTGCAGCCTATTCCTCCAGAATCGGAGAGAGCTTCATCCGTTCCCTTTGGAAACGGTTCACGAATTCCCGTAGTAATTCATCGTCCCTCTGGGCTATGCGAAAGATATCCGTCTTCCGAGCCTGCACCTTCTTAGCCCCAGCATGGGCCTTGATGAACGCGTCCGCTAGCATTTCGAAGGAAGTGATTGAATGATCGGGCAGATGGTCATACCAAATTAAAGCTCCCTTTGATAGGGTTTCCCCCAACTTTTTCAACAACACAGACTCAATTTCATTCTCTTCGACGTCATTGCCTTTTATGGCACAGGTGTATGAAGTCACATGCTCCTGTGGGTCCGTTGTGCCGTCATATTTCTGGATATTCGGCATTTTAAACCTCTTCGGGATCAATTTCGGAGCAGCAATTGGAGGAAAAGGCCTTTGGATATACCTCTTCGAATCCGGTCCCTTTAGAATAGGCGGAGCCCTCGGGATCTGGTCCACCCGAGAGTTATATGTTTCCACCCTTTTCTCAGTTGATTCTACCCGCTTTGCCAATGTTTCGAGCATTCTCGGAACTTCGGTGGATGAACCGGCCCCGACCCGTTGCTTTCGACGATCCGTGTTTCATCCTTCGGGTGCGGCGACGCCTTTCGACCTCTCCAGGGGCCACTTTGTCATCTTTGCTTTGCGAGTGGGCTATTGCGATTCCTTGTTCGACGAATGGCGGTTCTCTCGCTCCCCGCAACATTTCAAAAATTAAACGTAAGTTAATCTCGTCAGGGTATCTCCGGCACTTTCCGGCTTTGTGCCCGGGGTAAGGTAATTGAATTGTGAGTATTTAATGGATCAGTGGCCGACTGGGTGGCATTCTCCTGGTTCACGGTGTTCTACCGGTTGAGGCCTTCCCTCGAATCAACGGAATTTGGGTCGATGGAATCTGCTAGCAAGTCCCTTAACCCACTGTTCTCGTTTTCGGCAACGATCTCGTTGTTAACATGACCAGATTGTCCACTGCTTGCCATTTGGTCCGGTTTCACGGAGATGAACAAAAGATTTTTTAATCTAACGGGTAAGAGATAGAAGCGAAGATTAAAAAACCACTATTATCCTAGCCCCACGGTGGACGCCAAACTGTTTACCCCGAATTTAGGTAATCAATTGAATTTGTAAGTGAGGTATAGGATATGTGGATAAACTTTAATCTATTTTTGATTTACGTGGAATATATATGGATTCGTGTGCAATGGTATGTATATATATGAATATATGGGTTAATTACTTGGACAAATGCGTAAATATTGATGATTAAGCTAAAATTATATTGAATGAATGAGCCCAACTCCACGAGTTCGGACCAGAAAAATGAGAGAGAGAGAAAGCTTTAATGTATATTTCCTATTACAATGTTATAGATCTCAAAAAGCCAACCCTTAAAAGTAGGGAGATGCCCCCTATTTATGGTTTTGCCTTATGGGCCTTGCATACAACATAAAGCCTTTTTAGAATAAAGAAAACCCTAAAAGGATAACGTTGGGCCGTATGGTCTGACACGCGTACGGCTGTCGGTACAATGTGACAGAACGGTCTTGACGCGTGGCAATTTTGTAACTGATTAACCGGACTAACAGCCACGATCAACTCGATCATGGAGAAACCGGACTAACGGCCACGATCAACTCGGCCATGGAGAAACCAGACTGGCTGTGATGCGGAGTTTGGTCCGGAGATACTGGACTAAACAGATTTGTTTCACTTTTCTCAGATCAGTAGCAGCTGGTGCAACTCCACCAGTCCGATGGAAAGACTCGGTACTCATGCCTGTCTCTTTTTATCCCCGATTCCCAGTCTCACCGGTCTTGCATATATCCGGTTTTCACCGTATACATAAATATCTTTTGTTTTGTGCATGAGTTCAAACGTATTAGTGCTTACTTCATCATAATGATCCACGTATTACTGCTTTATTGATCGTAATGATGCAGTGGATGCATTTATGGGTTATTACCTATGTTATGATTTTACTCCATTAAAGAGGAGTAATAAATACCACAGCACACTAAAATCAAACACTCAAAGGGCGAACATTATAGAATTGCATTATCTTCCTCAACCAAGAATTGTGCTCCCCAAATCTCAATTCTCTCTTTAAAGTAAAACCAATTGTACACTCATTTGCATCTTCTTACGCCAAGAAGTTTGAGCTTTTTGAGATCAAAATTACTGGAATATTATAGTAGTAGCATGTGCAATAGAAGTAAACCTAATTTACTCGAATGCAAAGAAATCAAAAGGCTATACTATTTGTTTTTTCTACAACTCATATAATCCTCCTTTTTTTGTTGCTATAACTCATTTTCTTTCATTTTACTGGGATTTCTTGAAGATTGACTTGTAGTATCTTTCGGAATAAAGCTATTGTGATTTGATGAAATTTGTTGACAAGGTGAATTTATGAAGAAAATCTTTATTGATGACCATCGAGTGCCTAGCTAGTTGCTCATTTCTCATGTTAGTATACGCGTTATTTTTCCAATTAATATAATGTTTTCTCTGTTTTACCAATAATTTTGTTGGCTGGTAAACTTATAATGATGGATTCCATGTTTTGTGTCCGTGGATGTTCGAAATTAGAGCTTATAAAAAGAGCATGTTGTGCTTAAAAAAATTATGAACTTCGAGAAATTTCGGCAATTATTGGTGTGCCACAACAAGTATATATCGTATTGAAAATCGTCCTGCTTATGTTTATTTGGTAAGAAAAAATGCTTATTGGTTCTCTAAATCATTTGGAAGTCAAAAGACACTATATGGGGAAACATTTCAAGTTAACAAGGTAAATAACGGCTGTACGTAATCCGCACGGCGGATAAATTCACTATTCTCTATAGTCAGCATTCTTATTTATCTTTTTTTTTTATATATATATATTATTCATTTTTGTACATAACCTACTAACTAAATGTATTAAGGAAGCCTCATAAAATAAATATATTATCAATCCCACATAGCAATAATCAAGGATGATCGTTACGAACTTCTCTCTTAATTATATTATAAATGTATGTGATATGTTAAAGAAAAACTAAAAAGTCATTTCTATAACTTTCTCAACCTTGCTGGAAAAATAAGAGTAACTCATTCTTTTTGTCTTCCTTTAGAAAGCCCAAAAGTTTAGCCAACCTATTATATTATCTTTTAACCTGCTAAATGAATTCAATGTATAATTAACGTGGGTGAAATGGTATTCATTTGATTGGATCAACATATAATAAATGTGATATTTATTTAGAATGTAAATGATCCATAATTTAATTAGAAAAATTGAAAGCTCATTAGTTACTGTATATGGCATTCA
Organism: Lycium ferocissimum; assembly: GCF_029784015.1. Taxonomy (NCBI): domain Eukaryota; kingdom Viridiplantae; phylum Streptophyta; class Magnoliopsida; order Solanales; family Solanaceae; genus Lycium; species Lycium ferocissimum. Next base: position 21,508,447 of record NC_081349.1, read on the forward strand.
GTGAGGATTAAGCCAATTCAACAAAATTCTCTACAAAGGAATATGATTACGTCCAAATATTGAGAACTATTTTCTTCTATATACTGCTTATGGTGGTCTATATAATTTTTTTATTTTATTTTGGAAACTCAAGATTATCCTTTTCCGGACAATGTTTACTATGATCATAGAGCTATAATCAAATAGGAAAAAGAAAATTCTTATTTTTGGTTTTATTCATGAACCATGTAGCACCCAGAAGTAATTATCATCAATTATTTTCATGCCTTTTTTTTTTTTTTTTGACAAATGAGTGTTGAAGAATGAGAGTGAATAGGATTAAATCCAAAATCATACATACTCCAGCATTTTCTAAAATATTTTTTGACATATTTTACTTCCCTTTTTTATTCCTAAAATTTGATTGTATGTTTATTGGAGTCAAACTCGTAACTGAAAGGGAAAAAAAATAATAATAAATTCAAATTAGCAAAAGATCCGTCCATGAGAATTTTTATCTCTTCCTTTCTCACAAAAAAAAAAAAAATTTTTTTTTTTTATAAAATCAATCTTTCATGCCTGCGCGAAGCAGGGGTAACTTCACTTGTTATAGGATAAGGAGAACAGTGGACACCGATATTACATCAAGTGTAAGCTAATGAAAATTACAATGTAATAGTACTAAAGAATTGCCAATGTAAAAAACCAAAATAAGGAACAAAAGATGAATTTTAAAAAATAAAAAAAAAATCAGTATAAAAAATAGAAGGATAAGTCTTATTTGAATTTAAGCTAAGAAAGTAAAACGTCATATTATGGATAAGTCGTATTGGAACTTAAAGTGAACTAACTATTAATGCCTCCGTCCCAATTTATGTGGCATCTTTCGGATTTCGGAATTCAAATAAGTTTTTTGTTGACCATAATTTTTGGTATAGAAGATACTTCTGTAAAGGATCATTTGGTATGTTAATTTTTAGGTAAATTTAATGAATGACAATAAAGATTAATTAATCGAACGTCAATTATATAACTTAATTAACTAAAGAATAATAATTAGTTGAGTTTCTGCTTTCCTTTTTATAGTAAAGGGTAGAATCTTATTATGGTTGCAAAGAACTATGTATATAACATGCATGCAAATTTTTAAAATCTCTCTTCTTATATTTAACTTATTACTATATATTTCTGTGATATGAGGGCGCACTTGCGTACACTAAACCTAATTAACTCATTAAGGGGAAGAAGGGAAGAGAACAAAAAGTTCTCATTCAGAGGAAAAAATGCGTATTCTCATGCATAATCAACCTACACAATAACCATATAATGTCGAAACATGAAGAAGAAACCATCATGCGCAAGCAGTATTACGCGAAGCGGGCTTTCACACAAGACCCGAGAATTACTGCGGTTCCTTTGTCATAAAAAAAAAAATAATGCATAGTTTTTGTTAATAGCTTTGTGAAATCTAATCTTTATTATCCCTTTTTTATGAATTTAGGAATACTAACATGAATCCACAATTAGAGAGTTTATAGATAAGTCCTTTGGACATGAGTTTTAGAGAAAAAGACCAAAATAGTATATTATCTTTGGGTTTGGACCTAAAATCATACATATTCTTTCACATGAGACTAATAGTACATTATGTTTGCATAAGTATAGACTTTAGTCAAACTCTCAAATACTTTTTTAGAAATTTAACGGAAAAGAACAAAAATGCCCCCAAACTTTTAGAAAAGGTATAAAAATACCCTTTATTCATCTATTTTGCTAAAACTACCCCTCAATTCAACTTTTTGGCTCATTTATTCCCTTTGACTAATGACAACACTAATTTAAAAAAAAAAAAAATTAAATTACACATGACATTTTATTACCAAAAAATTGATTTATTTTTTTAAAAAGAAATCAAAAATCGTTATTTGTAGAATAAGGAAAAATAATTTTTCAAAACCCGTTTTTTTAAAAACAAATGTAGTAAGTCTTATATATATATATATATATATATATATATATATATATATATATATATATATATATATATATATATATAAACAGATTGGATTTTCATTAAAACATGTGGAATTTTTTTAAATTTGGAAAAAAAAATTTTTTTGTGGAAACCCCATTTTTTTAGAAAATTCGAATTTTTAAATCTGAAAACTCATTGTTTTTTAAAGTAAAATGTGCAAAACTAATACTCCATAATTTTCTTCTAGATTTAAAAAAGATAGTTTTTCAGTTTTTTTTTTAAAACAGTTTTTTCCATAAAAAATTTAATTTTTTTCAGATTTTTATAAAAAACCAATTTTTCGCATTTTGAAAAAAAAAAGTTAGTGTTGTCCGTTAGTCTAAGGACATAAATCAGCCAAAAAGTTGAATTGAGGGGTAGTTTTAGCAAAATAGATGAATAAAGGTATTTTTATATCTTTTCTAAAAGTTGGGGCATTTGCCCTTTTTCGTTATATTTTAAAAGATATTTAGGCTAATTAAAAGACACCACTTACGCAAACATAATGTACTATTAGTGCTCTATCCGAAAAGTTAACGTGGATGATTTCCAGTGCTCAAATCAGAAGATAACTATTCATTTTGATCCTTTTATCTGAGTTTTACCATAAAAGATTGAAAATAGAGGCATATTTCAACAATAGATATCAGCTGCCGCTTTCCAAGCCATTCTTCGAGGTGAGTGAATCATCCAACATTACTTTGCCAACATTAACCTT